>NC_092768.1:68390796-68540934 GCF_047496795.1 Chiloscyllium punctatum | reverse complement strand
TCTTCCATCATGGAGGAAGGGGTTATTTGTGGAATCTCTTCCTCCAGTGAATTGTTTTTTGTCCCCAACGTTTCTCGACTAGATGTGGAACAACTGCAGAACTTAGATCTGTTCCTTTGCTTGTGGGATCACTTAGCTGTGTCTATCACTTACTACTTATGTTGTTTGGTGCACAAGTAGTCCTGATTGGTGGCTTCTCCAGGCTGACACCCCATTGTCAGGTATGCCTGGTGCTGCTCCTGCCATCCTGCACACTCCACTGAACCAATGTTGATCCTCTAGATTGATGGCAATTGTTGCGAGGGAGTTATGCCAGGCCATGAGGTTATGCGGGAGTACAACTTGGCTGCTATTGATGACTCACGACACCTTATGGACATCCAGATTTGAGCTGCTAGATCTGTTCGAAGTCTGCCCTGTTTAGCAACGTGATAGTACCACCCAAAATGGTGGAGGTTATTCTCACAGTGCAGGTGCGATTTTGTCTCCACAATGGCTATGCGGTGGTCTCTCTTACCGATCATGTCATGGACAGATACTTCTGCGACTGCCAGATTAGTAAGGCTGTGTTCAAGTATATATTTTCCTCTTGTTGGTTCTTTCCCCACCTGCTGCACAACCAGTCGAGCAGTTATATCCTTTGGGGCCTGGCCAGCTCGATCAGTAATTATGTCGCTGAGATACTCTTGGTGGTGAACACTGAAATCCCCCACCCAGAGTAGATCTTGCGTCCGTGCTACCCTCAGTGCTTCCTGCAAGTTTTGGTCAGCATGGAGGAGTACTGATTCATCAGCTCAGAGAGGCTGGTACATGGTAATCAGCAGGAGGTTTCCTTTCCCATGTGCAAAGTAATGCCATGAGACTTCATGGGATATGGAGTCACTGTTGAGGACTCCAAGAGCAATTCCCTTCCAACTGTATCCCACTGTGCCGCCACTTCTGCTGTGTCCGTCCTGATGAGACAGGAGATATCTGGGGAAGGTAATGAGGTATCTGCGATATAGTCATACTCACAGAATCATACCTTACAGACAATGTCAGGCTGTTGCTTGACGAGTCTGTTTATTTCTATTCACCGTTTCCTGCCAGCTGTCCCATTGTGGAAACATAGCCATATATTAGCCCCCAATCCACTCAGATTTGATTTTGCAAATTGGGCTTGGAGCTTTACCAAAATCTTTCTAAAAATCCACATGTTTTACATCCATTGCTTCTCTTTCATTTGTCTCCCATTCTGTTTCTCAAACATAATTCCCATTTCATAAATCTACGTTAGTGTTGCCTATGACCAATACTTTCAGCCACAATAATTTCTCCTAAACCATTTACTTACTATGTTCTATGTTCAATGTACTCTATCATTTTCCTCCACCAGACTTGGTTTTCCTTGTATTGTTTGAAAGTTCTGTGAAGACAGAACTGAAGTAGTGGCTTCATAGTTCTGCCATTTCCCTGTTTCCCATTCTCTATTCTCTGGTTTCAAACTGTAAGGAAACTGCACTTGTTTTCTCATATTTGTCACATTGACATAATTTAACCAGCTATTACAGTTCACTCTTTTAACCCTTGTGAATACACTCTTCAGAAAGCCATCAATTCCTGCCTTAGACTACTCAATAATTGACCTTCCACACCATACACTCACAGGAGCATAGACTCTGTGCCAACAGAAATACAGCACAATCTATATTAGTCCCACTTTCCTACACCAGGCCCATAGCCTGGAATGTTATGACACTTCCAAGTGCTCGTCCAAGTATTTTTTAATGATTGTGAGGTTACCCGTGATAATTCCCCTTCTCGGGAAGTAATCCCAGAACCCCACATCCTCGAGGTGAAAAAATATTTAAATCCTCTCTGAACCTCAAACTCTTCAGTTTAAATTGGGCTCACTTGTTCTTGATCCTCTGACTAAAAGGAACAGCTGCTGTCTATCCACCCTGTCCATGTCCCTCATAAACGTATCCTCCTGAATCACGGACCCCTCAGCTTTCTCTGCTCCAAAGTAAACAACCCGAGCTTATCCAGCCTCTCTCCATGGCTGATATGCTCCATCCCAGGGAACATCCTGGTGAATCACCTCTGCACCCTCTCCAGTACAATCACATCCTTCCTGGAATGTGGCTCCCAGAACCACATACAGTACTCCATTTTGGCCGAACCAAAGCCCTGTATTGCTCTTATAATCTACATCCTGATTAGGAAACACAACACCCAAGGTCCAATTCTTACCTAGCCCATTAACCTGTCCAGTCACATTCAGGGATGTGTGGAGAAGCACACACTGAGGTTCCCAGTGTGCTGCCATTCATTGAGTCCTCCCCTGTCTGGTTCCTTCTCCCAATGTGCATCAGCTCATATTTATCAGGGTTACATTCCATCTGCCATTGATCTGCCCATCTGACCATTCCATCTGCATCTTCCTGTAACTTAAGGCCTTCCTCCTCACTGCGAACCAACCGGTCAATCTTTATGTCAAACATACAGTTACTTATCACACCTCCCCCACTCTCCACCTAGCCCCCTCCACATTCACATCTGTTTTTTTTATGAATAACACAAACAATAATGGACACAGCACTGATCCCTGTGGTACACCAGGGGACACTGGTCTCCAGTCACACAAACAGCCTTCTCCCACCACCCTCTGCCTCCTGACACTAAGACAATTCTCCTTGTAACCTGTCAAGGTATCCTTCATATTGTGAGATTTTACATTATTTCTCAGTATCCCGGCTGGAAATTTGTCAGAGACCTTCCTACAAAACTAAACAATCGACCTCCTCAAACTAATTCAATCAAATCCATTAGATGCGACTCCCTTCTGATAAAGTCATGATAATTATCCCTGATCAAACCTTGTGACTCTGATTGGAGTTCGATTTTCTCCTTCCCTATTTTCTCCAGTAGTTTACTTAACAGTGATCTAATACTCGCTCATCTATAGTCACCTAGACTATCCCTCCCACTCTTACGGTGAAGTGTAATCGTATTAGCAGTCCTCCAGTTCTCTGGCACCTCCCCTATGATCAGATTCTAATTAAAATATTCAATCAGGGTCATTCCTCCATTGACCCCAACAGCCGCCTCTGATACAACTCATTCAGACATGGAGATTGGTCCAAATTTGCACAGAACAAAGCCTCAAACCCCTGCTCGTATTTTACATCAATCTGTTCAAGAGTTGTCCAGTCCATCTTCTTGAATTCTGTACCTGCATCCTCCTTCTCCCAAGTAAAATAGATGTGAAGGTCTCATGTTACAATCCATCAATATTCTCCAGCTTGACACACAGATTGCCCCTTTGGTTTCTAATGTGCACTGACTGTTTGCTGATTATTCTGTTCTACTTGTCCGTGTAGAATATCGTGGGATTCTCCCAGATCTCACCTCCTTGTACTTCCTCATGTCCCTCTGTTATTCAGTCCTTTCGATGTTTCTAAGATTCACTACGATCACCTGTCATGTTTCGAAACTTGAGATTACAGGCTGAGTTACCCCGTCAGACAACCTTGACAACTTAGGGGTTAATGTGGAGAATAGCTTTTGCAGTTCCTCTGTAGTCAGTATATTCTTTCTTAGATTGGGAATCCGAGCGATACACAATATTCTAAGCGTAGTTTCACCAACGCTCGATGCAACTGGTGCAAGACATCCTCTATCTTCCAATTACATTCACATGAATGTAAACCTAATTTTTACTTTCCCATTTGCATATGTTCTTCCTAACACCTCCCGGTTTAACTTTTCTTATGAGCTCAGTGTGTGAGTTCATTAAAAAAGCTCATGAATATCCAACTATACATTATCCATTGGTTCTTCACTGCCTTTGTCCACAAGAATCATCTTCAAACCATTCCAAAAAAATGTTTGCCACTGCTGGTTTTCCTTTCATCGGTGCATTCTCACACTCCCCAGTTATGTTTTTACCTTCTAAATATCTAGTAGCATGTACTTTGTAATCGAGTCCAAGAGATACCTAACTGCGGATGACAGGTTATCTGGTCTGTAGTTTACCATTCTCCAAATTTATCTCTCCTTAAACTGTTGGATAATATTTATGACCTTTTCCTTATCCAGATTGGCAAAATGCCTTTCGGGAATGTGTCGGAAAATAAAATGAAAATCCGCGATGCAATCAACATGTCTGTTGCTGCTTCCTCTGAAATTCTTGTATGAAGTACATCTAGTCTGTCAGATTTATAAATACTCAATCCACCTTTATTTTCAAAGATGACCTCAACACTGATAAGAATGATCTTAGACGTTACTTGCACAAGACCCATGGTCACTTCGTATTTCTGGGAGAATTTCTGGACATTCTTCAATGAAGATAGACACAAAGAAACTGTTTCTTTTCCCTGCGATTTCTCTGTTCTCTGCAATAAATTACCCTGTCTGCACACCAACTGTTCCACATTTGGCCTTGTTTTTATTTTTTTGATACATTGATAGACGCTTTTTAGTAGTCTTTATGTTTTTCTTTCGTTTGCACGCTTTTTCTCTTTTTGATTTTCTTCTCAGTTTCTTGGTCATCCTTTGCTGGTTCCTACATCTCTCTGAATCCACTGGCTTACTGCAACACTTGGCATTTTTCTAAGCTGCCTCCTTTCATCTAATAGGTAGATATAGGTGGGTTTGAAAGTGATAGTCGAAGAGGAGGGTGGACCAGATTGATAGGAAGGACTATGGACATATAGGAACATTCAAAAGGACGGTGCTGACTTAGAAGGTTGGAGGAGGATAAGGTGGGATTAGTGGAAATGGGGAAATGGGGAAATCCACTATGATCCCCTGTGGTTGGAGGGTCCAAAGGCAGAAGATGAGGTTTTCTTCCTCCAGGCTTCTGGTGGCTCGGGTTTGGCGATGGAGCAGGCCCAGGACTCTCATGTCCTTGGCAGAGTGGGAGGGGAGTTAAAGTGCTCAGCCACTAGGCGATGGTGTCGTTCAATGTGGTTGTCCCAGAGATGTTCCCTGAAATGATCTACAAGTTGACCTCCTGCCTCGCCAATGAAGAGAAGACCACATTGTCTTTAATGGATGCAGTAGATGAGGCGTTCTGTCTCCCTTCATCACCTTTCACTTTCAACCCCACCTTCATCTACCTATCGTAATCCCAGCTACCTCCCTCCTGCCGCACCCTCTTGTCATTTATCTCTCAGCCCCCTAGGCCCATAAGCTTCATTCCTGATGAAAGGCTTATGCCTGAAACATCGATTTATCTGCTCTTAGTATGCTGCCTGACTGTACTTTTCCAGCACCACACTCTTCGACTCTGATCTTCAGCATCTGTCATCTCCACTTTCTCCTCACACCTTCATGGTCTGCATGACTCAGATTTCAAATGGTTACTTCAAATACAACAAAAACTGTCGTGTACTTAAACAGCATAAAAGAAAACCAATACATTGTGGTCACTGTTCCCAAAATGTCCTTTCCAGCAAAATTTTCAATTAGCTCTTCTGATCACTCAACACCAGTTCCTAAATAACCTGATCTCCAGCTCAGTGCTTGACATAATGTTCATGTAAACCATCTCACACGTGGTCATGAGATCCATTTTCCCAGCATTAGCATTCAGTTGGGTTAACACAGTTTAGATATAATGTAAGCAGTATATTATTACCGCAGTACCCACAAATGTGTATATCTCATTTCCTGTTTTATATCATGTCCAGCATTTGTATTGCAGCTTTCACTTTGATATATAACTCCCATCAATGTTTGCTCCATCTTACTAGATTCTGTGGATTCTGAGCGATGTGGGCTCTGGAGAGATTAATGGTAGAGATCATTTCGCCACATCATTTATGAACTTCTCAAACTTTAATTTCTCCAGATCTCCCGTTATGCTCATGGAGGAGAGAAGGACAATGATTTTCCAACAATGCTCTATTTTCCCCCAGAGAGCTGAGACAACTCTAACCTGGGTGGGATCCTTACAACAGGCTGGTAAAATGTTGCTGCTGCTGTACAGGGTCTTAGTGAGACCTGGAGTAGTGTGTACAGATTTAATCTCTTCAGTGAAGAAATGATGTTGTTATATTGGAAGCAGCTCAGAGATGGTTCCCTCAACTGATTCCTGCAATGAAGGTGCTAGCTTATAACGAAAGGATGATCACGTTGACCCAGTAGCCATTGGAGTTTACAAAAAATAAAGATGAACTTACTTCAACATCGATGACAGATGTATTCAACGAGTGAAGCGATAGTGGAGGAACCATTCCGTTCTCCAGTGTGTTACACAGGAACAACAGGAGGATATTCAAGCCTTCGACCCTGTTACACCAAAACAGGATGAGGCTATTCAGCCCCTGGAGCCTGATATACATTTACAGAAGGAGGCCAATTAGCCACTTGAGCCTATAACAGTAGGACATGCTGCACCAGTATCCTGTTAAACAGCAACAGGATCAGTCCATTCAGCCTCCTCAAGTCTGTCACATAGGAACTGGAGGAGGTCACACAGTGACTGGAGATTGTTACACTGAGATAACAGGAGGCCATTCAGACCCACCGAGCCTATTGCAAGGGAATTGGATAAGGATAAAAACTATCTGAGACTTCTTTAATGAGAAAGTTCAAGTAATTTCGACACGTGTCTGTTGTATGGGAACAAGATAAGACCAATCAATCCCTCGGAACCATCTCCCGGATACATGAGGAGACCGTTCAATATTTCCATGGAGAAGTATGAGAAGACCCATCAGCCCATCAAAATGTTCGAGAGCAACAGTAAGATTCCATAATCTCCCAATCCTCTAAAGCATCAATAGGAGGAGGTCATTCTGGCCTTGGAGACGACAACATGGGAACACCAGAAAGACGTCAGCCCATCGAGTTTGTACAACAGCAGGATGGTGAGTCCATTCAGCCACACATGACTCTTATACAGCAACTGGAGCAGATCTCTTAAAAACGTTTGCCCATTAAATAGGAATTCAAAGAAAACGTAAAGGGTGTCGAAAGGGAGGAACTTATAATAATGGTATACATTCGGGACTAAAGTGTAACAATAAACCATTATAATTTAAGGCTAATTGTTAGAGTCCATTGTTCAGGACATTTGCAAAGTTAAACCACAATCCAGCATAGTCAACATGGTTTTACAAAGGACAATCAAGTTTGAAGTGTTTGCTTGACTTATTTGAAGATGTCACAAAAAAGTTGGATCGTCGGAGATGGAACATATCTGGTCTTCCTGAAGGCATTGGATATGTCGCTTCTCCAAAGAGTAAGTGGTAAGATCAGACAACATGGGTTTAGGAGTAATTTATTAGCTTGGATGGAGGATTGGTTAACCAACAAAATGGAGTCAGATGGATTAAATGTGTCATTTTATTTTGGCAAATGCAATTTGTGGGGTGCCATTGATTTCAGTACGCATGCTTCAACCAGTTGCATTGATGGTATTACTGTACTCGATTGACGGGAGAGAAAATACAATGCCACATTTTCAGATGACTCTCACATCGGTGGGAAATTACTTCGGAAAGATGATGCAAGAGATTTTAAAACTATATGGATAGGTTGCGTGAATAGGCCAACATTTAGCAAGGAAAATTAAAGGGAATAAATATGGGGCTATTCAAGTTGGCCAGTATAATAGAAAGACAAATTATTATCTAAGCGGAGAGCAAGTTCAAAGTGTTTAGGTGCAGAGGGATCTGGGTGTCTGCTTGCATATCACAGAAAACTTACCTGTGGGTACTTCAAGTAATGAGAAATGCAAGCATAATTTCAGCGTTTATTTGTAAAAGGATAGAGTAGAAATGTAGGGAGTGTTCGTGTAGCTATGCAAGACATTAGTGAGGCTGCAACTGGAGTACAGTTTGGGTGTCCTGCAGAATGAGGTATTTCCATTGGAGGCAATTCAGAAGAGCTTCATTAGATTGATTCCATATTTGAAGTGTTTGTCTTATGAAGAGTAATTGAGCAGTTTAGGCATATACTCTCGAGTTTATAAGAATGAAAGGAGATCTCATTGAGGTCTGTAACATTCCAAAAGTAATTGAATGTGTAGATATGGAGTGGATGTTTTTTCATGTGGCGCAATCTACAACAAGAGACTAGAGTTTTAGGATGAAGGGATGGCAGGAAAGTGGAACAGAGGTCGTATTGACATCAGCGTCATCGAGGGGTTGGATTCCTCACAGATGCTCCTTGTTCTTCTTCAACCCTTCGACAGTGTTTCACTGGAATGGGGGAGGACTGGGTATCATACACGAAGCAGGCACTCAGGATAAATCAGTCTCAATCAGTTAGACAGAACGTAACCAGTAGGGTCACACAGTGACCAGCGCTGGGTTCTCAACTTTTTACAATCTATATTAATGATCAGGAGGATGGAACAGATATACAGTTGCTGAGTTTGGTGATGTCGCTGTGGTAAGCAAGAGATTAAATTATCAAGAGAGGGTGGAGAGTCTGCAAATAGATTCAGAAATGTAAAGGCAATAGATAATAGTTTAGCAGGTGGAATTTAACATGATTTAACCTGTCATTTCATTTCCAGGAATAACGGAAAGCAATATGTTACTGAAATGGAGAGGGATTACAGGACTTAATGATACTGTGTACTGGGGGGTTCACTCAGCCCCGTTCAGACATGGGAGGTTTTGCTCCATCCCTGATCGTCTGCTCCCAGACACTCAAAGTGACCCGCTTGCTCTCCATACACATAGGATACTTTGATCTGGTTGATTGGTGGTGGGGATGGTGTTTTGAAACGTGCATCAAGGGGACGGCCTTTATCCAAGATATATTCATTTCTTTCTACGTGGAGACCCGATGACGATGGGAATGGCTGACTGCTTCTGAATGAAGAGACCATGACTTCTGCTAGGACAGTGGGTATTCATCAACATGATGTAGTGTGCATGGGCATACTGTAACATTAATAGGGAGAGAGAGAGAGCTCCTTCAGTTCCTCTACCTCTCCGCATTGACATGGATACTCTGCAGATGCCATGGACACCATCGGGAATCCTACCAAACTGGATACAACCGGCAGCTCCCTGCTGAGGGAGAAACAATCTATTTACCTCATCCACCATATATACCCTCCATCACCGAATGATGACATTGTTGTTGAGATACTGGGAAATGATGGATATGTCACCTAGTCCTACGTGGAAAGTTCTGGATCATAGAAACTGAATGAAACTGTGACCCTAACAGCCCCTGGCAGCACTGTCCTCCCCCTAGTGTGAAGCTGCAGGTCGTGTTGAAGGAGGTGACACCGCTCTGTGACCAGCTCCTTGTTCAGTCATGGTCCCCTCACACTTTGATCCTAGGTTAAGTGGAGTTTGGGAAATTGTTCCTGGAAAATCCGGGGTGGATACAGCAGACCCTCTTCCCACACACACTCACTCTGTGGTTTCAGAGCTTCCCCTCTCTGCAGCCTCTGCTCCATTTGTTGTTCATTTTGCAGGCTCAGATGCTGTATCCACAGTCCCCATACTCCATCCAGAGTTGGGTCACCAAATCCTCAGATCTCACTGAATGTCTGAGGCAACTTACAGCACAACCTCCAGCAAAGCACCCCCTGCCCTTCCACTAAATTTTCATTTGCAGAAGCCAGTCAGAAGCCCCTCGGTACAAGTGTTTTGGACAAGACCAGATTCCCTCAAAATATTTCCAGAAGGTCGTTTAGACCCAAACCTTCCCTTACTTTAAATATAGATGTGAAGTGCGTGTTCCAGTTATGTTGTGACTAGTCAAACCACTCGACATTGAGCAAAATATAATCTATTCAAATGCTTTAGTTAAAATACAATCAAAGGAAATAATGTTTTGGGATAGCTTATATGTTGGAACACTTACACAAACAATAGATACTTTACCTTCTTGGTTTACACCGCTTGGCACAAAGATATATTCAAATACAGATCCTAACAGCAGTTTTCCAATCCAGGGGGAAACAACATCAACAGAGATCTCAGAGAGAAAAGCAGCTGGGGATCATGTATTGAAACTTCCAACCCTTCTGGGATCCCCAGCAGCTTCTGGATGCTGCAGCTAAAAGTAAAACGAGGAAATCTAGTCTGGGAGAGCTGGCCACTGTCCTTCCATTGTTACCAAAGTTTTAATGAAACCTAAAATCTCAGTTATTTATTTAAACTGTTTTCAGACAGCAGTTCTGCACCTCTGCCTTTAACACCTCTCTTCAAAATAAAACCCAAGAGAAATAACCTTTTTACAGTGATAGTATCCTCACAACTCCATCTTTAATAAAATAATCCATCAATACACAAAGGTGGATTCATTTTCGACCTCCTAATCTTCCTCTATTAGTAGACTGAAATGCATTTATATTACATTGACTCTGAGCATACAAATATTCACATCTATTTCGATTTCAGTCATTTTACTCCTGCCACAGAATGCCTTTGTCTTTCTTCATCCAAGTCTCCACACTTAGGTTTTATCGCCCTGTCGCCTGTATAGTTTCAAACTGAATGGCAGCAATAATAAGCTCAATCGAAACAGACTGGTATTTTTCTCCCTAAACTTCACCAAAAATTTTAAGGGGTTATGATCAGTGATAAAGATTTGTCTCAGGTATGTTATTGGCAATGTAAATCTGAAATGTTGCAACGCCAACTCCAAGCTCAAGGCCTCCTTCCCCATTGTGGAATAAATCTGTTGATGTTTCCACTGGACACGCCAATCACACGTTACATAATGGAGTGCTTCTAATCTTTCCAATCGTCCTTTTGAATGACACAGCTCCTAATGTCTCAGCATAAAAGAATTACATGCTTCTGTATCTCTTAATGCTCTAACCTCTTTACCTGCTTCTCCTGGCCTATGCCAGTAAACCTTTACAAGTCCTCGCACATTCTTCTCCATCTCTCACAGAAACCAAACTTTGATTTCTGAACTCAATCATCATCAGCCATTTCAGCTTCTAATCTTGCTGTTTTAATTCTGCTCTTCCACACGAGTTTTCACGGCTGCAGGAAGTGAATTGTTGAACTTCTCCAAAATAAGAATCTTTCTAAGAGTGTCATAGGTTTGTTCTGTTTTTAATACCCTTACCACCTTTCAAAATTACTTTGTTTGATCTTTTCAAACTCAATGTGCGTTTAACCAGGGACCCTCTTTTAGATTCCTGTAACGCTGTCTGTCAATGTCTGGCCCAAGCTCATATGCACTTCAGATGGCTTTCTTTACCACTCCATACTGGCCAGATACCTCCTCCATTAGGGATGCAAATACCTATCAGCTTTGGATCAAATCAATCCACATGGTCACTGGTGTCTGCATTTGTTTAGCCACTTTCTCAAATGAAATTCAAAAGGCTTCCCCATCCTTCTCATCAAATTTAGAGAATGCCTGGATGCATTTAAACAGAACCTCTGTAGGCCATTGGTTACAATAGGGTTGCTCAACCGCACTATCCTCCTCATCCCACCGACATTCTACCTTCATCTCCGCCTTCTGTATCAACTTTCCCCTCTAATTGCTAACTCTTTAAGTTGAAACTCTCTGCTTTTCTTCTGTCCTTTTCTTTCTTTCTTCTTCGTTTCCTTTTCTTTTATTTCTACTTTTCATCATAATTCAACCTCTTTCAATTCCTTCTCAGGTTCAAAGACCATCATTTCAAATTGAATTCCAGCCATTTCCAAAGAGTTTGATGGCGGTTCCACGAAACGTAATTGCCGATCTATAGCTGTAATTATCTCTCATTTTCTCACAGACAATCGCAACCCCAACTCCAGGTTGTTGGTCAATTCCTAAAGCTTTACCGTCATTCCCTTTTGTAAAACCGCCAACTTCACTTTTCAACACCCAGAGAACTCTTAATGACTGAATCTTTAGATACAAAATACTGTTTAAACCAACCGAATTCAACATCCAGAAAAAAGAGACTATCAACTACCATACGCGACCTTTGAACCCAATAGCCTCCTGGTGCATACTCTCCAATGTCTGCATGAGCTTATTCTGGATGATTTGGTTTCCTCCCATAATCCAAAGATGTGCATGTCAGGTGCATTGGCCATGATAAATTGTTCATATTTTTCAGGGATGTGTGGGTTAGTTGCCTTCGTCGGGGTAAATGTGTAATAATAGGATAGAGGAATGGGTCTGGGTAGGTTACTCCTCGGAGGATCGGTATGGATTTGTTGGGGAGAATGGCCTGTTTGCAAATTCTAAACCCAATTTGGTATTATCGATTTAGAACCGAACAAGAGTCCCCAGTTTGCTATCGTCGAACCAGACTGTCTCAAACTGTTTAAAGAAGGTAGGTTGGATGCCAACCTTTCCTTATTTTAAAGGTAGATGTGAGTTGGGTGTTCCAGATGTCAAACTATTCAAACCACTCACCATTAAGCAAAATACAATATATGTAAACACTCTAATGAAAATCCAATTAGAAATGAAGATGAATTTAGAATAATTTTTCTATTGGCGATCTTTACCGAATAATGGATACAGTACCTTCTACTAATGAACTGTTCCAATATATCAATATCCCATAAACACACCCCTTGGCAAAAAGGACCATTCAGACATGCATTCTTGCATACAGTTCTCCAATCCAGGAGGAAACACCATCAAGTGAGGTTCCAGAGAGAATAGCAGCTGTGGATAATTTACTGAAACTTACAACCCTTCTGGGACCCCAAGCACTTGGTGATTGTTATAGCTACAATATAAAAAAAAACTAGAAATCCTGGTCTGTGCCAGCTGGCCATTGTATCTGCTATTTATTTGAAAACCCTAAAAGCCCCATAAGTTATTTACTTGAGCCGTTTTCAGTAGGAAGTTTTGCCTTTAAGCCCTCTTACTAAAAAAAGGAGAAAATAACCTTTTATTTAAAAAGTGGCAGCATTGTCAGGCAATTTATATGCGTGGTCCTTTACTCAGTGGGCTTCCTTTTGTTACTGATCGCATGGTCACCTGAGAGCGATAGCCACAGGTACAGACCAAGTTACAAGGTTGTTTCTCATAACTTCTGAAACACGCCTGTCAATGGACCATCACATGGGACATACCAGGAAGTGAAAAACAGCTTGACACACCCCATTTCATTATTTCTGAGCTACACAATGCCAGCACTCGATTCAATAGGGAGGCCAAAACCCAAGGCCAGGGAAAGAAAGAAAGGGACAAGAGATTCACATTAAAGACAGAAACAGACAGTTAATTAACTGAAAAGATGTTGTGGAAATATATGGAAAACGTCAGGGCAGTGGGACTAACTGGCGAAGTGAGATCTTCGAGAGTAAAATTACAAGAATGAGAACATTGAATAAAGACATTGTCAGATCAGCTGAAATGGTTTGTTACATCAAGTTCTCAATCTGCTTCACAGAACACCACAAACAACATAAACTGGGACAAGATGACAGCCCAGCATGGAGAGCTGTGCAGACCATGCTCGTGTGTTGCTCAGTAAACTGCACTATCTGCACAGCATAGAGAGTATTGCAAACTTTACTAACATATGCTAACGATCCTCGCAACAGATAACTGCCGATAATTGGAAGGTTTGCTCTCTCTGTGTGTTCATCAGAGACTGAGAGAGTGTGCGCGATAGGCGTGTTTGAATGCGAAACTCATTGTTTGAGAAGGAACGCACATGGAGAAAAAAATTTTAAATACGAACAACAGGCTTTTTGTTTATCAATAGAGAGAACGAGGGAAGTTTCATGGACAGATGAGATAAAGTGTTTGAGAATGTTAAAATAAAGGCATTGCCAGACACAACAGCAATATACATCGGCGTGCACATGAATGACAGATGGATGGGAGTTTGGCGTGAGTTCGAATCAGATTTGCTTCGGTTTGAAGCCGGGAGTGTCAGCAGCAGATTATTGGCTTCATTAAGATTGTATTTCATAGCTCAAGGTTCAAACAGCAGATGGAATAAACCAGTGAGATATATTCTGGAGTGGTGAGTATTTCAAGTTAGACATGTTCAGGGTATGGTGTCAAGAATCAGCTCATTGTCAAAGGGATCTCCCACAGTTGTGACCTGCAGATATTGGCCAGGAATGGGATGGAAACAGTGGAAGGAAGTGGAGTTTGTAACCAGAAGAGTAGAAAGTGACCTCCATGCTCTTAACAGTAAAGGCAATGAGACAATGCATTGTGGTTCTCCCCTGAAACTGAATAGATCAACATAGAGACCCGTGAGTAACACTGTCAGAGCAGAGAGCGAGACAGGAATTGAACACCTTCATTGATGCAGTTAGTAGTGGTCTGTAGAGTGAATATCTGGATTGTGAGATTCAACAGGAACAATAACAGTGGCAGGAAGTGTAGACAATATGAAATAACAATAATACACTCATGACTGGTTTATATAAAACAAAATCTGGATAGTGATACTCACCAGGAACCCCAACGATAGCCAGGAAGGGATAATAAAAGGATTGAATAATGAGAAGAGCGATATAGATCCGCAATGATAATGACATCCAATCAAATTCAGAAAGATACCAAACATAATCGGAGAAGCTCCTGTATATTGTTGGAATATTCCTGTCTAATGTTCTCAGATTCTGATCCATTGTTGGAATATTTCAGTCTAATGTTCTCTGATTCTGATCCATTGTTGGAACATTCCAGTCTAATGTTCTCAGATTCTGATCTCTCCTCCCCCTCTCTCTGGATCTGCTGATCCCTGTCAGTGCTGTCAGTGATGCTCCCGCTCATGTTATGGGTTGACACATTGAACGGAGCCCATTTATCATTAAAAGATGGAAAGCTTCCACTGAGATAATTAGAATCCATGGAGATTGGCATTAATCACAGTCACTGAACAAACAGGCCCAGTTAACCAATTCAAGACATCACTTTTCATTTACTGGTTTTGGATGGAATGGATAAGGTTGCTGAGGGATGGACCATAAATCTTTCAATATTTTTAATGTTTTTTCCCCTTGTATATGAGAGTATTAACAGAACACTGCAGCGGTCGATATATGTTCCACTCTGTTTATGAAAATAGGCAGTTATAAAATGACAGATCTGCTGCAGAAAAAAAAATGTCAGGTGGGCAAGTTTCTAGATACCTGAAACCAAGTACGGTACTTATTGACCAGTGTGAGGCTACTCCTGGTTTTAATGCCCTGTTTTCAAATTCTTTCATAACCTTGAGACAGAACATTGAGACTGCTGCTCAGTAACAGGCCAAAGCAATTCTGTCCCTATGGGCCCCTTACAGAGGGATAGGAGAAGGCAATTCAGCCCATATTAACCTGTTGCTACTTGAAGAGGTGGAAAGTTGGAATATTGGCACATTTTGCCAACAGAATCATTCAAAACAAAGAGATTTGTCGCTGAAGCTGTATGAGGTGTCACTGAGAGGGCACCTGGAGTACATTGTGTTATTTGTGATTCTGTAACTGAAAAGGAATGGGTCTCCATTAGATACAGTTTACCGGCTGCTCGTAATCCACAGGTTGCTGTGTCTCGGATCTGTTACACAGGGACAGGAGGAGGCCGTGCAGCCTCTCGAGTGTGTTTAGAAGAACTGGAGGAGGCCATTTCGCCTCTATTACAGAGGGACAGCATTTCCACTGTAATACAGAGGGACAGGAGGAGCCTATTCAGTCTCTCGAGCACGTTATAGAGGCACAGGAAGTGTTTATTTAACTTTCAAGTTTGTTATGCATAAATATTAGTTTTAAATTAATTATGGAATCGGAAATACCTGATGTCAACATTAAAGTTCTAACTTTGAACAAGGCCAATTTTGAAAGTGTTAGGTGAGCCCTGTGAAAGGCAGATTGGGATATCCTATTCACAGGTTAAGGGATGGTTGGAAAATGCAAGTTCATCAAAACTTGGTTTCAGAGAGTCCAGAGCAAACGTGTTCCTATTAGTGAGAGGGGCAAGGCTGGTGGGTGCAGGGAGTGCTGGATGGCTAGATATATTGATGTTATGGTCAAGGTAAGGAAGGAGACATATGTCAGGTAAACAGAGCTGAGATCAAGTGAATCCCGAGAGGTGTATAAGGGCAGCAAGTGTATCATCAATCGGGAAATCGGGCCAGGAAAATGTGGACAAGAGATTGCTTTAGAAATTGGGTTAATGAGGCATTGAACAAATTCTACAAATCCTTCAATGGCAAAAGATTAACGAGGGAGACAATAGGGCCCCTTAAAGATCAGTAAGGCTACCTATTTATGGAACCACAACAAATTTGAGGGATACTAAACAAGTATTTCTCCTCAGTATTTAATGTGGAGGAGGTTACAAGAGCGAGAGAATGAAGAAATATGCAATGATACCTTGAAAAGTGTCTATATTACAAGGAGGTGTTGGACATTTTAAAACACATAAAGGTGAACTAATCCCTGGGACCTGATCAGTTGTATCCCAGATGTTTGCGGGAAGCTAGGAAATAGATTGCTTATGCATTTTGCTGATATATTTGTAACATTGATTTTCACAGGTGAGGTGTCAAAAGACTGGAGGGCTGCTAACATAGTGCAATTATTTAAGAAAGTAAAGAAAAAAACAGGTAACTATAGATCGGTGAGCATGACGTCAATGGTGATTAAATTGTTGGAGGGGATTTCGAGGAAAAAGATCGATATGTATTTGGAAAGACAAGGACTGAAGAGGGCTTTGTACATTGGAGATCACGTCTCACTGACTCGGTGTAATCTTTTGAGGAAGTGATGAAGATGATTGATGAAGACAGGACAGTGGATGTTGTCTTTATGGAATTCAGTAAGAAAACCAAAATGGTCTACATGGTAGACTGGTTAGCAAGGTTAGACTGGCTGGGATCCAGGGAGAACTCGCCATTTAGGTCCAAACTTTTCTTGAATATTGGAGACAGGGCGTGACAGTGACATTTGTTCATTAAACTTGGAGACCTGTGACCAGTGGCGTGCCGCAAAGATCAATAGTGGGTCCACTGCTTTTTGTCACTGATACAAATCATTTACATTTGAGTATATGAAGTATGGTCAGTAAGGTTGTAGATAATAACAAATTTGTTGGTGTCGTTGACAGTGATGAACGATCTCTCAGACCACAATGGGACTTTGTTTAGGTGAACCGAGGAGTGGCAGATGGAGTTTATTTTAGTTAAATGTGAGGTGTAGCATTTTGGCAAGACATATCAAGGCAAGACATATAGGTAGGGTCCTGTCGAAAGCTGCCAATCAAGGAGAATTCCATAGAAGTTATCGAATCCCCTATAGTGAGGAAACAGGCTTTTCGGCCCATCGAGGCCACACCGACCCTCTAAACAGTATCCCTCTAGACAAACCCCTACGCTATCCCTCTGAACCTGCATTTCCCATGGCTACTCCACCTCGAATGCACATCCCTGGGTACTTTACTCAATTTAGCATGGCCGATCTACCCTTATCTGTATATCTTTATACTGTCGGAGGAAAACATAACATCCGGAGGAAACTCGTTCAGAGACGGGGACAATGTGCAAACTCCACACTGGCAGTCATTCAAGGATGGAGTTAAACCCAGATCGCTGCGCTCTGAAGCAGCAATGCTAGTCACTGAGCTACTGTGTCACCTTGTGGTTCAGCTTCTCCGTTCCTTGAAAGTGCTGTCACAGGTAAACAGTGTAGTGAAGAAGGCACTTGGTGATCTTCCCTTTATTGGTCCGTGCTTTGTGTCTAAACATTTTCACGACGTGTTGCATCTGTTCAGGACATTAGTTTGATCACTTTTGTAATATTGCCTTTAATTCCAGTTTCCCTGCCGTCGGAAAGATGTTGTCAAACTCGAAAGGGTACAGAAGAGATTTAAAAGAATGTTGCAGGTGTTGGAGGGTTAGAGTTACAGGGAGCGTTTGGATAGGCTGGGGCTATTTTCAAGTGTTGAGGCTGGGGGGGATCCTTAAAGGGGTTTATAAAATCATGAGGGGCAAAGATAAGGTAAACAGTCAATGTCTTTTCCCAGATAGGCGAGTCCAAAATTAGAAGACAAAGGTTTAAGGTGAGAGGGGAAAGATTTAAGTAGGGACATGAGGGGCAACATTTTCACACAGAGACTGCTGCGTGTATGGATTGAACAGCCAAAAGAAGTGGTGGAGGCAGGTACAGTTTCACCATTTAAAAGGCATTTGGATGGATACATGCATGAGAGATGTTTAGACGGAAATGGGCCAAATGCTGGCAAGGGGAAGGAGATTTATTTAGGATATTTGGTTTGGCATAGACGACCGGACTGAAGGATTGTTTTCTGTACTGTAAATCTCTGAGATTCTATTGCCTTTTGAGTGTATAACACAGGAACAGGAGGAGGCTACTCAGCTTCTGAATTCTGTCAGTCAGATTGTTTGCTCAATTACTGAGAGCAAAATACAAAAATACATCATTCAGATTTTGATGGTGATTTACAGAATCAGGAGAATGGCTTTTAGTCAACAGAAGCTGTAAGGAATGTGAAGAGGCTATTCAGTCCCGCAGTTCCATTCCACAGGAGCAGGAGGTGAGCACAGAGCTATTGGAGCATGTTACACAGGAACAGGAGGAGGACATCCATTTTCACAGACTTGGGATCAGGAAGCAGTCATTCAACTGCTTGAGACTGGAACACAGGAACAGGAGGCAGTCATTCAACTGCTCGAGGCTGGGACACAGGAACAGGAGGGAGTCACTCAACTGCTCGAGACTGGGACATGGGAACAGGAGGGAGTCACTCAACTGCTTGAGACTGGGACAGGGGAACAGGAAAAGGAACAGGAGGCCGTCACTCAACTGTTCGAAACTGGGCTACAGGGAAATCTGTAGGCTAGTGAGGCCCCAGGATCCTGTTACACAGGAACAGAAGGAGGTGCCTCACTTCCCACTAGTATGGGACATTTGGAGAGAAGAGGAGTTTGCTTGGAACAAACATAAATACATGAACAAGTTGCATTAGTGGTCCATTTAATCCTGCCCCACCATTCACTAAGACCACGCCTGATCAGACTGTGATTTCCTCATTCCATTTTACGGAGACTATACTCTCTGCAGCCTCTGCTCTATTTGTTGGTCATGTTGTAGACCCAGATGCTTTAACAATAGTCACCATCACTCATTCTAAGGATGAATCAGGATTTGAAGGGTCCAATAACAAGAATGAAAACATAAAATAAAGGTATAGTCAGATGTTTAGTTCTCTCACATTCGCAATCAAACTCACATAAACAGCCCATCCATAATACATTAGGGATGGAGCACTGTGTAGATATGGCTAGCGTACTGCTGAATGCAACCCAACAATATCCAGAATGGAACTCTGTGCAGCCCACACCAATACTTGATCTATATTCCTGGGATAAATGTCCAGCGTGGGGAGATGTGCAGACCCCACTGGTTTATTCATATATAAACACAGGTTGTTCTAGTTTTCGGTAACACTGTGTTAGATCACTGCCCAGTGTGGGGAAACTTGCTGGAAGTGACAGGATGTGCAGCTCCCATCCAGTTACAGCGCCAGATCGCCACTGTACCTTGACAAGTTTTGATGTGAAAATCATTGCAAGGGAGAGATGTAAATGAAAACAGTTGAAACACCAATAGTTCTGATTAAGGCGAGTATCCCACAAGTATTTAAAGATGAAATAACTGAGATATTATCCGATGAGGTTCTGTGAATGGTACAAGGAAGGAAGAGGGGGTTAGTTGCCTCCAAATCATCAATGGGAATTAGAGGAACAAATATGCAGGGAAACTGGTGAGAGTAGCAGGAGTATTAGGATTGTCATAATAGGTGATTTAAATTTTCCTAACATAGACTGGGACATCCAGATAGTTAAGAACTTCGATGGAACGTAATTTCTTACGTTTGTTCAAGAATGTTTCCCAAACAGTATATAAAGGGTCCGACAAGGGAAGGGACACACTCGACCTACTGTTGGGAAATAGGTGACGGTGGTAAAGTGGGGGAGTATTTTGGGAAAAGTGACTGGCGTTGTATTAATTTTAAAATAGTTATGGGAGGGACAAAATTGGTCCACAGATTCAAGTTCTAAATTGGGGCAAGGCATATTTTGTTGGAATTAGACAGAGGATTGCAGTGTTAATTGGAGTAGTTTGTTTTCAGGTAAAAGGATGTCGGGCACGAGGGAGGGCTGTAAAAGTGAGATAGCTCGAGTTCAAGGTTTATATATTCCTGTGAGGGTGAAGAGAAAGTGAGGCTTGAAGAGAAAACCCTGGATGACAAGAGATATTCAGGCTCTAGCCAGCAAAAAGGAGGCGTGGTTCAGGTACAGGCAGCTGGGATCAAGGGCATCCCTGGAGGTACACAGGGGATACAGGAGTTTACTGAAGAAGGAAATCAGGAAGGCGAAAAGGGAGTATGAGATAGCCTTGGCTGAGACGATTAGAGTGAACCCAAATTCACTATAGTAAAGAAAAAGAACAACTAGAGACAGAATAGGACGCCTTAAAAACCAAAATAGGCACGCATGTGTAAAACTACAAGAGATGGTTGAGGTCCTCAATTTCCCCTCTGTGTTTACCATGAAGAAAGACATGAAGATCCTGTGACCTTTGGGAGGTTAAGTGTCATATCTTGGGACTGTCGAAATCACAGTAGAGGTGCTGCTGGACATATTAGAATGCACAAAGTCAGGAAAATCTCTCGGTCCTGAACAGATATATCCAAGAGCACTGCAAGAGGTGAGAGAAGACAGGGGCCAAGGTCCTGGAAGACTGGGCGGTAACAAATATAGTGCCCTTCTTCAAGAAGGGCTGCAAATAATTGCCTGGGAAATACAGACCAGTAAGCTTCACATCTGTTTGCAGTAAACTACTTGAGAAGGTTCTGAGGTACAAGATATGCATGCATTTGGAAAGACAGAATTTGACTTGGAGCAGTCAGCATAGCTTTGTGCGTGGAAGATCATGCCTTACAAATTTTATTAGGGTTTTTTGAGGAAGTGACCAGGAAAATTGTCGAGGGCAGGGCGGTCAACATAATCTATATGGATTTCAGTAAGGCCTTTAGTAAGATTCCACATGAAAGGCCGCTCTAGAAGGTTAGATTGCACAGACTCTCAGGTAAGCTGGCAACTTGGTGACGCAGTTGGTTTGACATTATAAAGCAAATGGCTATGGTGGAGGTATGCTTGTCGGATTGGAGGCCTGTGACAAGTGGAGTGCCTCAGGGGTCGGTACTGTCTCCATTGCTGTGTGTTATCTAGATCAATGATTTAGACGAGAGTGCACAATGCAGGTTAGTAAGTTTGCAGGTGGCACTAAAATAGGAGGTATTATTTACAGTGAGGAACATTATCAGAAATTGCAGCACTACCTTGATCAGCTGGGGAAGTGGGCTGAGAAATAGCAAATGGAGTTTAATATAGATAAATGCAACATGTTTCATCTTGGAAAGTCAAATTCAGGTGGGAGTTTAATGGTGAATGAGAGGGCCTTAAGGAGTGTAGTGGAACAAAAGGATGTTGGAAATCAGGTGCATGGTTGTCTGAATTTGAGTCGCAGATATACAGGACAGTGAAGAAGGCTGTTGGCACACTGGCCTACATCAGGGCATTGAATATAGAAGTTGGGACGTTATATTGCAGTTGTACAGGATGTTGGTGAGGCTGCAGTTGGAGTATTGTGTTCAGGTTTGTTCTCCTTGACCTAGAAAGGATATTATTAACGAGAAAGAATGTACAAGAAATTTACAAAGATGTTTCCTGGGCTAAAGGGTCTGCGTTATAGGGAGAAGTTGGACAGGTTAGAACATATTTCTTTACAGCGTAGAAAACTGAGGGGGATTATATAGAAGTGTACCTCTTATCAAATCATGAGAACCATGCATAGGGTGAATATTTCAATTTTTTTTTGCAAGGTTGGAAACCAAGGACTAGAGGACATCTGTTAATGTTTGGAGAGGACAAAAATAAAAAGGAACCTGAGGGTCAACGTTTTTACATAGACTGTGTTTAGCCTTTGGTATGAGCTGCCAGTGGAAGTGTTTGAGATGGGTACAATAACAACATTAAAAAGGTATTTGGATAAATACATGGATAGGAAAGGAGCAAGGGCAGGGAAATGGGGTGAGTGTGGATGCACATTTTGGTCGGCATCTACCAGCTGGGCCGAAGGGCCTGTTTCCATGCAGTAGAAATGTATGACTGTAATTACCTGTGTTTCAGGATAGAGACAGAGAGGGACAGACTGAGAAAAAGTGTCATGGAAAGATATGTTCACAGGTTTTAGAATGCTGATATGAAGACATTTCGATAGTATCATGCAACACGGGTCAGTCTTATGAAGAATTATGAGTGAATGGAATAATGCTGTGAGTTCAGGCGATGGGGAGTTTTGAATGAGCATTTGTTCTGCAACTTTGTAATTGGGAGTGAGGACAGCAGAGTCTTCGGCTCATTGAACTGTATAAAACAGGAATTTGTCTCAGTGTCATTTTCATTGAGTGTGACAGAGGGATTGTCTGTGCGAAGCTGAGCTAGTTTCCTGGTGCTATCTTATCGAACTCACCTCATTAAATACCACCCACCCCACCCAGCTCTCATTGAATGCCAGCTCGATTCTCCCATCCATCATGATTGGAGGTACTCATAGTCGCCAGTGTTTCCCGAGATATTCCGTGTTCCTTGTCACTGGTGCCATCTTTAAAAGGCCAAGGGGCATACGGATGAGCTTTCTCAGTTTGGAGCTGCCCTGTACAGTTTACCCCGAGCATGGCAGATAGTTTGTTGACGGTGCATGGTGTGCATAGTGGATGGGCTAGTGCAGAGCGGGGCCATTGCCTGCCCAGAGGAGGCCATACCACCAGACCCACCGAGCATGGTCTGTGCTCACCACCAAATTCAGTGTAGCATCTGCGGCCTGAAGAAATGTCCAGCAAAACAGGACAAGCATCAATAACCTTCCCCGGTCTGTCAGGGTAATTGGTCACTGTATTCTCTCTGCTCCCTCACACTCACTGTATATCTGTTATAGCATGACCAAGGCTCATGCTCCACCACTCTCACTGCCGCATGCAACAGCTTCGCTCTCTCTCTCTCTCGCCTTTGCAATACCCCCCAACACAGTTCGAGAATATTCTGGAGAACACCGAATATGGAATGTTCCAGATAGTGTTCCAAATAATGCCCACTTTCAGGAAAATGGCAGTGCCCCAGTGTATAACCACATAAGAGGAAGGAGTAGAGATGCACTTTTCCAAATCAAACATATTTCAAACCATGTTGAGGCCATTCAGCCCTTCAAATGTGCTCTAGCATTTAATAAGTTCCCAGCTGATCTGGTGCTTTTCTCAGATACTGGAGCTTTCAGTCATTCAACCCTCTGCATTCCTGTCACTGTCCAGACGGCACTCAGGCACTTTTACCCCAATTTTGTTCAAGCGCCTGTTTGAGGGCATTTCCGATGGAACGCACTCTCCTAACAGTATATTCCATCAACTGTATACTTTCATGCAACAGTCAGCATGCTTTACACAGACCAAACAAAAATATACTTTCATTTTATGGTTATAGATATCCAATCATACTGTGTAATTCTGGTTATTTCAGTTGACTCACCATAATGATATTAAACCAAAAACAACTTCTAAATACGTCTTGTTATAAAATACAATTTCGAGCAGAGAATGTTTTTACCCTTGCTGGGCCCAAGGGCTTTTTTCCACACTGTAAGGATTCTACTAATTCTAAATCACTCAAGTAAGACACACCCCTTGCTGCCCACAGTTTAAACCTGGAATCCATTATCCCAGGATGACAACCCAGTATGCCAATTATACGGGTAAGAAACATGGTTTTGACTGTATTGCCCTCAATGTGACGCATTGTCATTCATGCTTTAACAGTATTGATAATTATTGGGTTATGACAATACTCCATAAATGTTATATCCGTTATCTGAACTGTCCCACTTTCCTTGTTATGAGTGTTTCTCTTGCCCTTTGTCTGTGACTGTTTCTGTGTGTAACAGTTACACAGTCTCCCACTCAGTTGCCTGGACGGCATGTTTGTGATGTAGAGGGAGTTCAACAGCGCAGGTTCAGTTCCTCACACTGACAGAGGTTACCAAGAAGGGGACGCTGTCTCAACCTCACCCCATCACCCGAGATGTGGTGACCCTCAGGATAAACCACCATGAGTGGACTGTCTAATGAGAGTTCTTTGGGACTCTATTCTATCAATGCTAGCATTTTAATACTTTAAAAAATATCTTTATTGAAAAAGAGAATTTTAATATTATAATAAACCAATAACAACACAACTCAATTAACTGATCAAAATTGCACCCATGTGCATGTAAATACAAAACAAGTTAAAAACACGAAACGGACAGAAGAAAAACAAAAATTAAGAGTAAATAATTAATAAATAATACTGCTCATTGTAACAAAATGATAGCTCTCGTTCTTCAAGAGCATTAGCTGATATCCCTTTTTATGTTCATTATTCTTCCTCTTTGGATATAAGATTCATTAGATAATCTCGTCATGGCTGTATAAAAGCCCTTCCGAGAGTGGCAGATAAGCGTGTATCACGGTAATTCAAAAAGGTCTGCCATGGTCTTATATAAATCTCTGTTTTTGGTGCACCATGCTGGTGAGAATGGCCAAATGGATATTCTCCATGAAGAGCTTACGACGACCCAACAGACCCGGGCGGGGGGTGGGGGAGGGTGTTGGGTTTTTTTTTTGGGGGGGGGGGTGGTGATTCAGACACAACAGAATGCTTTTCCTAGCACAGAAACTAAGGATATTTTTTCACTTGTGCATCTGTGTAAAGTACCCTGGGCAGGCCAAGGAAAAGAGAAACCAGGTCCATCTCCAATTCAGTCCCCTCGACCCACTCTATCACACCTGATACAGTGCTCCAATATATATGAAGCCTGCAGCAGGACCACATGCAATGAGTAAGAGTGCCTGTAGTCATTCTGCATTTCGGACATGCTGAAGATAATCCCATTTTGAATGTTGGGAGATAATCTAGTGTCAGATAGGCCATATGAAGAATTTCCAACTGCATGGAAAGGGTCCTATTACAGATGAAATTCTTCGAGCATTTTCACAAATATCCTCCCACGGCTCCGAAGTGTTCTGAACCCCCAACTCTCTCTCGCAGACATCACAAAGCTGCACAGTCTTGTCTAAGAGGACACTCTCCAACTAATGATAAAGGGTACTGTGGGAGAGTGTATTCTAAGCAATAAGCAGCCTCTTCTCTCTATCGGATCTGTAAGAGTCTGGTAGAAATGTTTTTTTCAATCAAATCTCTGATCTGGAAAAGAAAGAGAAGAGGTCTCGACTAGCCAGTCCATACATACGAGTTATTTGATCAAATGACATCATTGTTTCTCCCTCAAATAGCACGAGGTGCCTCAGTAGTGAGCATTGCTGCCTCACAGCACCAGGGTTCCGAATTTGGTTCCGGCATTGGGTGCCTGGCTGTGTGGAGTTAACATATTCGAGGCCTGTCTGTGTGGGTTTCCTCCCACAGTCCAAAGATATGTTGGTTAGATGAATTGATTATTGATAAATCACCCATAGTGTTCAGTGATGAGTAGGTTGGGTCATTAGTCAGGGGAAATATAGGATGGTACGGTAATGGGTCTGGGTGGGCTACTCTTCAAAGGGTCAAAGTGGACTTGCTGGGCCCAAGGGCTTTTATTGACACTGTAAGGATTCTACTAATTCTAAATCACTCAAGTAAGACACACCCCTTGCTGCCCACAGTTTAAACCTGGAATCCATTATCCCAGGATGACAACCCGGTATACCAATTATAGGAGTAAGAAACTATGGTATTGCCCTCAATCTGAAGCATTGTCATTCATGCTTTAACAGTATTGATAATTATTGGGTTATGACAATACTCCATAAATGTTCTCATTTTGTCTAAGACCAGCAGACCAATAAGGGTTCACTTTGTCTGAGAGGGTTCAATATCTAATCCTATTGACGCCGAGTCCTCAGCGGCCCATGCACTAACATAGGATAAAAAAGACCTGAATTCATAGCTTTTAATCTGGGAGATCTACTCCCCACAATGTGGGGTAGTTAAAATTTGGTTAGCTTGATAGAGAGTCGCTTATGGTGCCAAATGAAAGAGTTAACCAGCCATAAAATTTCCTAAATGTCTGTCTGGGAAACATCAAAAGAAGCTTTCACACGGGTTATAGTAAATGAGGAAGGACATTCATTTTAAGAACAGCTATCCGACCTATCCAGGATATTGGAGGTGCCTCCCTTCTTTGAAGGTCTTGTTTAATTTTTCAAACAAATAGACATAGTTCACGTTAAATAAATGATCAAAAATGGATGTAATGAATATACTGAAATAGAGAAACCTCCCCACCCCCCCACCCACCCCCATCCATTTAAAAGAAAAACAGGATTTACCCTCAAAATCTGGTATTTTCCTAAGGCCTCCCATAGGCATGGCCTCCAACTTTGTAAAATTAATCTTAAAGCCCAAAAAGGCGATGAACGAATTAATGCATTGCATCACGTGAACTGCCGAAATTGCGGGATTTGACAAAAATATAAGACCTTCATCTACCAACAACATAATCTTACGTGACTTCTATCCCATTTCTGGGGCAGGTATGTTGGGGTAATATTCCCAGTTGTGCAGGGTGCCAGCGAACCTAAGATTGTTTCAGGGATGGGGAAGAGATCAACCCTCTTGTGCTATTTATGCGCGTTCAAGAAGAAAATAAAATCTCTACTTGTGAAGTAGAACTGCCTCCAGACATCCACCAGCTCTAGTTCTGCACACAAATCCACTAATTGCGTACATTATGACGAGGGTATTGGGGACCTTTGGACATTCTGTCCACCGTGGGGTGCATAAGAGAGTTGAAATATCCTCTACAATAATGTGCCATGATGCAAGATAACTTAATTTGGGAAATGCATGTACCAGGATTTTAAGCGGGTGCACTGGGTGGCAATTCAAAATACTGTATTAATTCCCACAGTTCAAGACTTTGAGGATCATGATCCTTCCATGAGTGTTTAATACAATCTAGTAATTTAAATGGAAGATTCTTACTATCCATTCTGACCTTTCCCCTACTCCTAGTATTAAAAGACGCGAAATAAACCCGATCATAGCCGCCCTGCTGTAACATCAAATGTTCCTTGTCATCACGGTGCATCTCCTGCAATAGAGCAACATCCACCCTCTTTGATTTTAAGACGAGCAATTACATTTTTCCTCTTGACTGGCAGATCACTACCCTTAATGTTTCAGGTACACCATTTAACCACATAATAATCCATGACACATTGCAGCAACATTTGAATTCGAGAGAGTTTCACATCGAATTACACATCGCTGAGCATTAATGATAAAACACTCAGCGACCCTAAAAACGATACAAACTATTACTACTACAACTAACCAGCTCGCAAAACTTTCCAAAGCTAAACACATTTAAAAAAAACAACGAACGAAACAAAATCCCAAGTGCCAATGACATTTTATATGGAAATTTACCCCGCCCATTGGGGGCGCCAACATATCCCAAAATTTTATCTTCTGCCCGCTACCAATATGGCATTCAGGGCAATTAATAACAAAAAACAGGCTTCAACTGTCCTTAGGTCGGCAGTCTGTCATCACAACTACCTTTGTAACTCCCTCCAGCTTGAGCCACACCTCCGACACAAGCAAAGAAAGAGAAAACGAGTAGTAATACTAATGAAGAAGTTAAAAGTGTGAACTCTACCCATCCCCGACTATAATTTAACACTGGTTAATACCAGAAAATCCAACAAAATTTCTTTAAGGGAGAAACATGATTATCTAAACATCCAGCTTTCCTTAAAATATCCACAAAGTTTTCGCTTTCTCTGGAGAATCAGACGAGTTCATTGATCCATTCAAAGCAATACAGAGCACTGCTGGGAACCTTAAGGAATACTGAATCCTGAGTTCCCTTACTCTTCTCTTGATATCATCAAAAGATTTTATTTCCTGAATCACCGATGCTGAAAAGTCATGAAAGAACATAATGCTGGAGCTCTCGTGAATTAAAACCATCGGAAACCACACTGAGCTTCCATCAGTCTTTGTTTATCCCTGTAACTATGTAACCACACAAGGACAGGGCAAAGGTGTTGGTCTGAGTATAACCACCGTGCCGTAACCCAATGAACTTCGGCTTCGAAGTGAAGGAATCACAGCAGCCAGATCAAAGCTGACCACCTGCCGTCTGGCCCAGCAGATCGACGATGTAAACATTCATCGTCCTGTCCCTGTTCTCGAGGTGGTCATCTTGTTCAGTTAAGGTCGGGACCTGTATTTCAAGGGGAAGGATCCTTTCCCGAGAGGAATTGATCACAGTCTCTGTCAATGCAGTTCGTCACTTGACATTGTATGTTCTGTTTCCAAGGCTGTCTAGTTGCTGCTCATGTTTTTGGACAAAGTCTGACAGCGGTTCTAGCCACAGCTGGACTTCTGTTCAGTCGTGCCTTCAATCATTTCACATAACTTGGTGAACTCAGTGACCAAGGTCTGGTGAGTAACTGGGTCCATGGAACGAGCAGAGTGGGTTGCAGCTACAGCCTCAGGCATGCTCGATGCTTCTGATGGGTGCACCGTGTGTTGGGACTTACTCGATTCTTTCCCGTGTTTTATCATTTCCACTCGACAAAACGGGATTAATAAAGATTCTATAGCTCTTTTATTGTTGAATTTTAAGTAAATGGCTGGGATGGAGTGGGTTAGAGTACCACTTTGCCCGTTCTGTGATGCAAAGCCCAGCAAAGCGGACCTTTTGGATCGTGGCCATCTTGGACTCCCCCTTAAAATTTTATCAACATTTTAAATTCGTTTTGCACTTTATTAATGAATTTTCTGGAGCTGTGTCATTTGGTACCATTGTCTACATTTCCTGCCACACTGCACATTCTTGCCAATCCCCGATAATCCTCGACTCCGTTGTTACTTATGAAACTTCTGTCTGTGCCTCAAAAATATTCAATATCTCTGCCTCCATTGCTCTGCGGGAAGAGTGTTCGAAAGACCTACAATGCTGAAAGAACAAAACATAAACCGCAAGACCTGAGTTTGAGATTAGTTTTTCTTTGTCTCCTTATCTGAGAAAGGATATAATTACATTGGAAGCAGTTCGTAGATGTTTCACTTCTTGGATTCCAGGGATGAGGGCCGTATATTATGAAGGCTTTAACAGGTTACACGTGGAATGAGAGGCGATCTTATTGAAACATACAGGACCGAGAGGAGAGTGGATCAGATATATACCCACTGGGTATAGTCCAAATTTCTTGTAATTTTTGTAGAATCTCTACAGTGTGGAAGCAGGCCATCCCATCCATCAAGTCCACAGTGACCCTCTGAACAGCATCCCCCCGAACCTTCCCCACCCCTTCTCTATCCATGTAACCTTGCATTTTCCATTACTAACCTATCTAACCTACACATGCCTGGGCACTATGGACAATTTAGCATGGCCAATCCACTCTAAGCTGCATATCTTTGGACTGTGGGAGGGAATTGGAGTATCGTGAGGAAACCCACACAGATTCCTGCACAGAGAATACTCAAATTCCACGCAGAGCATAGCCCAAGGTTGGTAGTTAACCCAGCTTCTTGGTGACGAGAGGTAGCAGTGCTAACCACAGATCACCATGCGCATCCATTAGTCCTATTAATTACTTGTGGCTGACTAAAGAAATCTGCCTGACTTGTTCCTATCACTGAACCTGATCCAGTCTGAGACCTTTATCATTGGCCATATCACGAACCTGGTTACATTTAAAATTTGTTGTGAGCAGTGGAGGAGTGGGACTAGAAAAGGAAACAGTGACACCCTCCAACCTCAGTCAGAATAGAAATTAGGAAAATTCATTCAAGTGGGAATTCTCTTTGTGATATATGACTCTTTATTTTATATTGAGGCTAGTTTCGTCTGGTTGTCCATAGACGGTGAATCAGGGATAATAGTACATGGAGATAAAAGTGTAGCTGGGACCACAATGAGATGAGCCACGACCTTATTTAGTGGTGGAAAAAAAAACAAATTACTGTGGATTCTGGAATCTGAAACCAAAAGAGAAAATGCTGGAAAATCTGAGTAGGTCTGGAAGCATCTGTAAGGAGAGAAAAGAGCTGACGTTTCGAATCTAACTGACCCTTTGTCAAACCTAATAGAAAGGGAGTTATAAAGAGGTATTTATATGAGGAAAAATGCCTCGATATTTCTCCCCTTTATTTTTAGCTTTCTCTCCTTACGGATGCTACCAGACCTGCTGAGATTTTCCAGCATTTCCTCTTTTATTTACTAGTGGAGTAGTTTCAAAGGGCCCAATGGCCCATTTGTGTCCCTCAGCCCTGTGTTCTGATGTTCCATTCAGCCCTTCAGACCTGCTATATAGGGACAGATCGAGGTCACTCGGATGGTTAGGTGTAGTTTTGGAAAGGTATTTGGAAAATGCAGGCTGGGTTGGGAAGCGACCCCACCGCCAATCCCTGTTTCCAAATTTGCGTCATGTTACAGAACCAGATACGCTGGGATACAGCCCACATACCCCACCCGGGTTAATCCAAGCAAATCCTCTGCTCTCCCTGAATGTAACATTTCACAACACAACTTCCAGGAAAACAACCAGTTACTTTCCAAGAGCATAACATGTGAAATGAATAAATAGAGTAGGCTATTCGGCCCCTCAGATTTGCCCTGTCATTTAATACGAACATGGCTGATCTACTCCTGGGCTCAACTCCACTTTCTTGCCTACTCCGTGTATCCCTCTATACCTCTCTGGGTTATGGAGTTCTGAACATTTACTACCTTCTGAGAGAAGACATCACTCTGTGTCTCAGATTGAAATCGATGTTCCATATTCGGTATCTATATTCTCGAGTTTGAGACTCCACCCAGGAGTGGAAACAACTTGCCAATACCTACCTTCTCAAGCCCCTTCTGTGTCTTCTATTTTTCAGCGGTATCACTCTTCATTCATTTAAACCCCAATGAATAATCGCCTCACCATTTTAGAGATTCTCAACAACTCAACCCTTTCAGTCCAGGAAGTTGCCGAATGAACCAACCTAGTTACTTGCTGCACCAACATGCTGACTTTATGTTTCATACATAGGGACACTCCTTTTCTGGAAGTCCCCTCCATTAAATAACAACCGGCCTTTTGATTCTCAGAGTCATCCACAACCTTGAATGTGCATTGCATTTAGCTTCCGCCGTCAGGCGATCAATATAGAATGTAAATAACTGATTCTGGATTAGTGGTGCTGGAAGAGCACTTTAGATCAGGTAGCATCCAAGGAGCAGCGAAATCGACATTTCAGGCAAAAGTCCTTCATGAAGGGCTTTTGCCCGAAACGTCGATTTCGCTGCTCCTTATGCTGCCTGAACTGCTGTGCTCTTCCATCACCACTAATCCAGAATCTGCTTTCCAGCATCTGCAGTCATTGTTTTTACCTTGTAAATAACTGATGCCATTCGACTGATATTTGTGATACTCCAGCAGAAAGACCTTGAGCATGAAGATCCATTAATCCTGACTGTCCGATTTCTATGTGTTAACCAATCATCATCCCATGTTACCACATTCGCCGTCATCCTACGAACTTCAGTCTTGTGTAAGAACTTTTATTTTGTAATACTTTATGGAAAAGCTCTGGAAAGCCTGGTTTTTACCAGATCCACTTAATCAAGTCCGCTTGTTACATTCTCTGGCATCTCGATAAGTACTTTGCATGATTTTACAGGGCAAAGTATAATTTCCCTTTCACAAAACTACACTGACCCTGTGTGAAGCTTTTCTAAATGTCCTTGCTGGCCAGGTCTTCCAAATTAAGCTCAGCCCATCTGCTTTCATTTGGCCCATATGCCTCGAACTGTTTCCCATTCATATGTTTGTCCAAATGAGTTTCAAATGTTGCAGCTGTACATGCATTTACCACACTTCCTCTGGCAGCTCATTCCATACACACACCACCCACTGTGTAAAACTGTTGCTCCTTAGTTCCTTTTAAATCTTCCGTCTTTCACCTTAAGCTGTGCCTTGTATGTTTGAACTCCCCCATCCCCTTGAAAAGACCGTGGCTATTCACCCTATCCATACCTCTCATGATTTTATAAACTTCTACAATGTCACCCCTCAACCTTCTATATTCCAGTACTAACTTCAAGAACAAACATTTAAAGATACGCACTGCAAATTTGACACAATATTAAACATGGCAGTAAAACAATACACAGCCCAAACTTCATATTGTTATTTGTTTTTCTCCATATTACAAAATACTAAGACAGCAAGAAACGTTTACTCGTGACAATAAGAAGTCAAACACATGAATTCATGTGTTTGACTTCTTATTGTCACTAGTAAACGTTTCTTGCTTTCTTAGTATTTTGTAATATGGAGAAAAACAAATAACAATACGAAGTTTGGGCTGAGTATTGTTTTATTGCCATGTATAATATCGTGTTAAATTAAAAGGGGTGATGATCCTGACAGTGAAAACGTAATTATGGCCATATCTATATAATGTCACATAGTCAACATTCTCCCTCCTGGCCTCCCTTGTGTGATTGTGTCTTATTTATCTTGCACTCAGTAGAGAGAATCCCTTTCCCCAGCCAAGTCTTAATTTCAACCCGTTCGTTATCTTCTTGCTCACCACTGTTTAAAGCCTTCTTATCTTTGCCACACCCTCTTTTCACTGTCGCCCATCCCCCCCCCCCCCCCCCCCCCGGCAAGCGATTAAAAATCCCAGTTTCCAATCCTTTTAAGTTCTGAAGAAGTGTCACACTGGGCATGAAATGCTCACTCTGTTTCTGTCTCTGCAGATGCAGACAGATCTGCTGAGTTTCTCCAGAAATGAATAGTTACAGAATAAATTTTCAATTAAACAAATAACTATGGATACTGCAAATAAAAGTACAAAACTTGCTGGAGAAACTGAGAGCTTTGTAGAGGGTCCCTGGTCCTGAAAGTTTCACTCTGCATTCACTCCAGAAGATGCTGCAACATCGTCTGCAGTTTCTTCAGCAATTTCTGTTTTTGAACAATTTCCAAAGAAGTATGTCAAAGATGCTCAAACATTCCATCCAAATTGGAGCGCTGTACCATGGAGACTGAACGATAATGCATGGTGACAAGTTCCTTGATTCTGAAATTGCATAAGATTGGCATCATTGACACAACGGACATCTTAATCATGGTCAGGGCGAAAAACAGAGGGAATCATATTCACTTCGAACACAGAAGATGGCATCGCGGATGAAACGTTGTTGAGTGGATGAAACCCCTCAACCTCATCATGATACCACAGAATCACAAATGCCAGTTTTCAATCAATTCGCTTCGCAGCACGTGACATGAAGAAACAGCTGAACACAGTAGATACGACAAAGACAATGGGCCCTGACCCCATTCCTGGAATAGGACTGAAGACTTGTGCTGCACAACAAGCCGTGTCCCTGGGGAAGCTGTTTCATTCCAGCTCCAACTCTGACATCTCCCTGGCAAACTGGAACATTACTCAACTATGTCCAATCTCCTAAGAGGGGAATAACTACAATCTGACCATTTACTTCCCCTTTAGTCCCATCACGAAAGTCAAATTAGTGGGAATTCTTTTTGACAGAGCTTTTAAGCAGCACAAAACTAACCAGGCCAGTGTGGTTTCAGACAGTCCCCATGTGCAGATGGTGCTGTTGTGGAAATGTCAATAGATTACTAATCAAGACCAGGCAAATGGCCTGGCAGCTGGTGGAAGTTAAAAGTAATTAATAAAATTAATTAAAATCTGGTGTCAGTAATCGTGATCTTGTGTCCAATGTTGATTGTAAACATTGATCTTTTTCACCAATATACTTCCAGGAAGTGAATCTCCCTTGCTTTCCTGGTGTGGCCTAAAATTGGCTCCAGCCACACAGACATGTGATCACTTTTTCAATGGTCTCTAAATCTGCTAAGCAAGACACACTATTGTATGAAACTGCTCCAAGGTCTGAAAGGATATAATCGGACAGAACACCCGGCCCCAGCCTCAGAATCGGAAAAGGGAATGGGAAAAACAGTTCTGTTGACCCTGCAGAGGCCTCCTTCCTAACATCTGAGAGCTTGTGACAACATTTACAGAGCTTTCCCACGGATTGCACAGAAACATTGGGAAAGGAGGAGGTCATTCAACATATTGAGCTTTCCCCATGCTAAGGCATGACCAAAGGCCTCCTCAATGCAGTTTTCCCCAAACACTGTTCATTTCACTGAATATGTTTAAACATTGTGAAATATAAAGTTGGAACTGCTGTAATCCCTTCGGTCCATCAATTTTGTGGCACCATTTAATATACAGGCAGTTCTCCGATAACACGCATTTATTAAATATGATATGGCTGTGCCCCCATGTTTTAGGCATGCTAGCCCGGAGAACTGTCATCCCTGCTTCCAATCTGTCTCGCCCTGTCAGAGTTTTATATATCTCACTGAGATCTCCACTCATTTTCCTAAAACCCATGGAATACAGGCACAGTTGCCCCAAACCCTGCTCCTACAACAAACCCGTCATCCCAGAGATCAGTCTGGTCTTGCTTCACTGCACTCCCTCAATGTCAGTTTTGTCCTTTATTAGGTAAGGAGACGAAAACTGCACACAATACTGCACAATGTTCGAGGTGAGGTCTCACCAAGGCCCTGTACAGCTGCAGTAAATGACCCTTACTCCTGCATCCAAATCTCCCTGAAATGAATGTCAATACATTATTTATTTTCCTAACTGCTTGCTGCTCCTGCAACATTGCTTTCATTGACTGGTCTACAGGAAGATCAAGTTTATGTTCAATTTTACAGCTCCCCACTTGCTGGGTCTATATGCACTGGTCATCGTGCCAAAGCCATTCCCAGTATTGACTTCCGTGTTCAGAACTGACTGTCCTACATGGACTCAGAGGGCTGCACAGAAATAAATAAAAATGCAGCTTAATTTCCTTTATAGAGCAACACTTTTTCAACCAATCTCTTTTCAAATGATAGGCTGCCAGTCTATTGTTCCCATCAATGTACACAACATCACATCTCTCCCAATGATCTCCATCTGCCAGGTATTTGCCAGTCACTCCACTTGTCTCAATCACCTTGGAGCTTTATTTACATCTTCCTCACCAACTCACAAGCTGACACCATTTAGTGCTGTCAGTGGACTTAGGAATATTGCATTTGAGCCCCTCAACCAAAGATATGATTTGTACTGGGAATAGCTGGATTCCAAATCCTGATCCTTGTTATATCATCCAAGCCTTCCGTTCAAAAATCATGGTTTTGTTCCTTATCAGTGTTTCCTGCCAGCTCTCCCAATCTAAACCCATGACCACATATTAGCCCCAGTCCCACAGGATTCGAATTTGCACGAAAGGCTTGGGGCTTTATCAAAAATCTTTCTGAGATTCCACTCGTATTGCATTGATACCTTCTCCATAAGAGATACCTTTTGCTAAAAGCCACTTTCTCAAATATGATGCCCATTTCATAAATCTCTGTTCACTTTGTCTATACCCATTACTTTCAATCCAATACTTTCTCTAAAACTGTTAGTTGCTAATTTCATTCTATTCCCTTTTTCTCACCAGACTAAAGTTCCATAGTATTGCTCGGAAGTTTTGTTTTTGTTTTGCTTTCTTCTGTGAAGGCATAACTGAAGTTTTTTTTTTCATTGTTCTGCTATTTCCCTGTCCTCAATTATCCGGTAACAGACTGTAAGAAAGCTGCACCTTTTTCTTTTAATTTTGCCAATGATATATTTTCAGAAGATATTAGAAGTTCACTCATATAAGGTTTGATAAGATATTCTTCAGAAACCCATCAATTCCTATCTTAAACTACGCAATGATTGACCTTTCACAACCATACAATCACACAAGCACAGACTCTGTACCATCAGAAATACAGCACGGTCTAGATTAGCCCTACTTTCCGACACAAGGCGTTTAGCCGTGAGTCTTATGGCATTTCAAGTGCACAACCGGGTATTTTCTAATGGTTGTGAAGTTATCATAACAACCCCCATCTCAAGAAGCGCATTCCAGACCCCAACAACTCTGTGTGAAAAACAGTCATCAAATCCGCACGAAACCTCAAACCTTTCACTTTAAAATTGTGGGCCTTTGACTAAAAGGAACAGCTGCTGTTTATCCACCCTGTCCATGCCCCTCGTAATCTTCTCCTTCTGAAACACGGCCCCCTCAGCCTTCTTTCCTCCAAACTAAACAAACCCGAGCTTATCCAGCCTCTCTCCATTGCTGATATGACCCATCCCAAGGAACATCCTGTTGAGTCCCCTCTGTACCCCCTCGAGTGCAATCACATCCATCCTGTAATGTGGTTCCCAGAACTACACACCGTATCCCATCTTGGCCAAAACAAATTTCCGCATAGCTCTGATAATCTATGCTTTGATGAATAAAGGCTGTGTTAACGGTCCACTATGTTTTCTCAAATTGTGTATTAACTTGTGCATCACATTCAGGGATGTGTGGAGAAGCACCCTCTGACCTTCCGAGTGTGCTGCCATTCATTGAGTCCTCCCCCGTCTGGTTCCTTCTTCCAAAGTATATCACCTCATATTTATCAGGGTAACATTCCATCTGCTATTGATCCACCCATCTGACCGTTCCATCTGTATCTCGCTGAAATATAAGACTTTCGTTCTCACTGCCAACCACCCGAACAATCATTGGATGAAACACAAACTTACTTATCACCCCGCCCCACCCCTCGTCCATATTCGCAGCTGCATCATTTATGATTACCACAAGTAATAAGGTTAAAAATCACACAACATTGGCTTATAGTCTAACAGGTTTATTCAGAGGCACGAGCATTCGAAGCGATGTTTCTTCATCAGGTGTTTGTGCATTTTGATGAAGAAGCAGTGCTTGGAATGCTCGTGCATCTGAATAAACCTGTTAGAATGTAAGATGGTGTTATGCGATGTTTAGAATTTTCCAGTCCAGTCCAACACCAACACCTCCGAATCACAAATATTAAGGGGCACAGCACTGATCCCCGGGGTACACCATTTGACACTGGCCTTCAGTCACACAAACAGCCTTTTACCTCTACCTCCTGTCTCCTCCAACTGAAGTTGATTTGGATGCAACTTGGCAAGTCCTAACGTGTCCTAACTGCTACCTGGATATTCTGTTTCGCTTGATACATTTGCAGATTATCTGGGGATACTCCCTAATCTTGCCCTGCCAGCAGCAGGTTTCAATGCCCCTGTGTTTGGTAGTCCCCTCCAAGAGAAGAACGTCCTCCTTATTGCAGTCGTAACTGGTCTGTCCCAGCTCATGACATTATTTGCCTTGAATGTGGATTAGAGAGCCAGGGAAGTATTCTGTTAATTTTCAACTTGTCACAGGTTTTGTGAATGTTCTACATTTCACGGTGAGCCAGCTCTCACTCTTTGAAGCGCTGGAGAAAATAGGCCGAGTTTCCTCATCAGGCAATCTCGCTATCTGAGGGATTAATCTGGAAAATGCCCATTGCACATCCTCTGTTGTCAGTATATTCTTTCTGAGATTCGTTCAGCAAAACTGTGCACAATACTCCAGGTACAGTCCCATCAACACGCTGTGAAACTGCTTCAACATGTGTTTACATTAATGTTCTGACTCTCTTAAATGAAGGCAAACCAAACTTTAACTTTCCACTTTCATATATTCCTCCAAATCCCCTTCACATTCATTGCATTTACGAACTCATTATTTGAGTTCTTATAGAAATCCTTCCGAAAATCCAACATATGCCACTTCTCGTGGTTCCCCATTATCTCTGCTATAAGAAACAATTTCAAACAATTCCGAAGTTTATCAAATATGATTTCTCTATCAGAAATGCATGCTGATTCTCTCCATTGTTGCTGTAAATTTCTAAATATCAAAAATCTCAGCCTGTGTAATAGATTTCAAATGTTTCCCTACAGATGTCAAGTTAATTGGTCTGCAGTTCTCCCCACTTTCTCTTTTTCCCTTTGCAGCTGTTTAGATCGCTTCCATTCATCTATTGTGCTTGGATCGCATTTACTAACTTCAATTTATCTACAATAGTTTCTGCCCTCTGCAGAATATACAGGAAAATAAAACACAGTCATCGACAGTGCAATTTATACTTCTATTGGTGATTTATTTCTGACATTTTGATAGGAAGTACATCTGACTTAGCAATGCTCTTTCAAGCTGTACTACCTTGTTCCTGATTTGAATTGACTTTATGTCTTTAGCTCCAGGAGTCCGATATGATCACTTGGTATTACTGGGGGATTTTCTGGATATTCCTCCATGAAGACAGATGCAATGAAATTGGTTGTTTTCTTGACCATTTCCCTGTTCCCCACAATGACCTTTCCTCTCCCGATTCCAAATTTCCACATTTGACCTTGCTTTCATTTTGTTCCTTTGAAATATAGATCGCAGATTGATGCAGTCTTTGTGTTCCTGTGTGCTAGCATGTATGTTCGGTTTTTGATTTCCTTATCAGTTTCATGGCTTTCCTTTTTTGGATCGTTAATTTCTGAGAATTCTCAGGTTTCCACAATATCTGGAATTCTTCTGAAGTCACTTCCTATGATTAACATATTTTCTAATCTGTTATTTTAACCATCATTGAGTCACTTTCTCACTCTTTGGTGTTTGTACCTGAAATAAATAGATGTATTTTTCAGACTTTGCAGCATTTCTAAAAACTCCTGGTCCTGACCAGTTATATTCAGGAACACCACAGGAGGATAGGAGGATAGAGAAGAAATTTCGGGAGCACTGGTTGGCTCTTTTCTATCATCGCTGACGGAAGAGTGAGGTCCTGGACGACTGGAGGGTAGCGAATACTGAGCTGTATTCAAGAAAGGCTACAAAGATAAACCTGGGAACTAAAGACCAGTGAACCGAGTGAACCGAGTAATCTAATGGATATGTTACTTGAGAAGATTCAGAGAGATTGGATATATATGCATTTGGAAAGACAGGGTGTGGTTCGGAGTAAGATTAGAATGGTGCTGGAAAAGCAGAGCAGGTCAGGCAGTATACGAGGAGCATCAAAATTGATGTTTCGGGCAAAAGCCCTTCATCAAATTCAGCACGGGAGTTTGTGCTAGGCAGATCATGATTCACAATTTTGTTGGAGTTCTTTAATGAAGTGACCAGCAACATTGAGGAGGTCCGAGTGGTTTACGTAATCTAGGTGGATTCCAGTAAAGCCTTCAATAAGGTTCCACATGGTACGCTGCTCTGGAAGGTTAGATCGCATGGAATTGAAAGGGAACTGGCAAAATAGGTACAAAATTACCTTGATGGTAGGTAGCAGAGTGTAATACTCTAAAAATGCTGGTCAGACTGGAGGCCTGTGACTAGTGGAAATGCCTCAGACGTTGGTACTGGGACCATTACATATTACATATATCTATGATTTAGATGAGAATGTACAGGCATGATTTGTAAGTTTGAAGACGGCACTAAAACAGGCGGCATCACGGAGAGTGAGGAAGAATATCAGAAATTTCAGAAATTACAGTTGTATCTTGATCAGCTGGAGAAGTTGGCTGAGAAATGGCAAATGGATTTTAATATAGATCAATATAAGTTACTGCATTTTAGAAAGTCAAATCAAGTTTGGAGTTTCATGGTGAATGGTTGGGTCCTAAGGAGTGTCGTCGAACAGAGGGATCTTGGAATTCAGGTGCATGGCTCTCCGAAAGTTGATTCACAGGTAGACAGGACAATGACGAAAGCTTTTGACACACTGGCCTTCATGAGTGTATATCACTGAGTATCGAAATCAGGGAATTACGTTGCAGTTAATTGGATGCTGGTGAGGCCATACTGGTAGCGTAATGTTCAGTTTCTTTTTCAATTTGCTACAGTAAGTGTGTTACTAAATTGGAAAGACTGCTGAAGACATTTACAAGGATGTTACCGTCTCAATAATCTGAGTTATAGGGAGAGTTTGGACAAGCTGGGATATTTTACTTTAGCCTGTATGAGGTTGAGGGGGATCTGACAGAAGTGTATAAGATCATGACAGGCATGGACCGAATGAATGTACTCAGTCTTTTTTTCCCAGGGTTGGGCAATCACAGACTAGAGGGCATCAGTTTAAGGACAGAGGGGAAAGAGGGGAAAGACTATAAGAGAGCCTGAGGAACAACTGTTTTACACACAGGCTGGGACACATATGGAATGAGCTGCCAGCGGAAGTGGTAGAGGCGTGAACATTAACAACATTTAAAAGGCATTTGGACAAAACACGGATAGGGAAGGATTAGAAGGATATGGAGCAATGACAGGGAAATGGGGTTAGCGTGGATGGACTTTTTGGTCAGAATAGACTAGTTTGAGCCGAAGGGCCTGTCTCCTTGCTGTAGGACTCTATGACTCTAACAATCATTGCTTGTCTCCCACTGAATGTTATGTTGTATTTTCCCAATTCACTGAAGCTAACTTGACCCTCTAGCTTCCAGTCTTCCATGATGTATAACCAGAATGTATATTGTATACAGGCACCGTGTAAAGTGCACCTTATTAATGCCACTATTCCTTAAATGCTGCTTCAGAGCAAGGTTATAAATTAGCTCGCCTGACCACATGACACCAAATCCCAAATAACCTGCTCTCCAGTTTGCTTCACAACATACTCTTCAACCCACCTCATATACAATTATTTTTGAACATGAGCAGTCACTTAGTTAATGCAGTTTAGATGCAACTTGAAACCATCCAATAAGACTGCAGTATCCACAATAATTGCATATCTAATTTCCAGAGCATATGATACTCAGATTTTTCACAACTGTTTTGCTTTAGATATATGACACACCAATATTTGCTTCTCCTTGCTATTTGTAAGCTCCACTTGAACTGATTCTGTGGAATCTGAGGAACAGGGTCTGTGGCGTTATTAGCGATAGACTTAAACAAGATATTCGGGGAGGCTCACCTCGACTCTGAGATGATCTGAAAAAATGTCTATCAATTCAAGACAAGCAACAATATGCTCCACGCTCTGTCTGGATAAATGCAACTGCATCGATTTGCTCCCTCACACTCACTGTCCATCTGTTATAGAACCTACCCCCGAACAAGGTTCACACCCTATCTCCAAATAAGGCTCAGGCACGACCACCCTCACTATTGAATTCAGCAACTTTCTTCCTCTCTTTCTCTGTCGCCTACTCAGTAGCTCCACACTAATAATACTATATTGGTTCAAACTGTCGACTGACTCCTCCCAGATACCTCACAATTCCCCCCCACCTACACGGGCACAGAGAGCAGGGTCACCCTCTGCCACTCACCCTCCACCCTCCCTCCCTTTCTCCCAATGCAGGAGAAGCAGCCTGGAATAGGACAGCAAAGCTATTACAGTGACGTACTGCTGCCCCTAGCCCATTTGTTGCTCCCTCAATCCACCTCTCGAGGCTGATACAGAGATATACAGAGATACACTACTCCCCCACCCCATGTTTTGCTCTCTCAATCCACCCTTCGAGGTTGTTACAGTGATATACTGCTGCCCCTACTCCATGTGCTGTTCTCTCAATCCAACCCTTGATGCCGTTACAGGGTAGGGGACCACCCCATTCTGTCAAACAGAATCGTTACAGTGAAACAGAAGGAGACCATTCTGCCATTAGAAGGATCTACACAGGAATATAGAATGAAGTAATTCAGCTCATTCAGTACATTACACAGCCCAGGAGGAGGCCAATCAACCTGCCCGAACTGCTACACAGGAATAGGGAAGCTGTTGTTAACAGGAAATAGAGAAAAGAAATAAATGTTTATTTTCAGGTTGCAAAGCTGTAACTTGTTAGTGAGCTAACCTGCAGCGCCAAGAACATTGGGTGAATTGTCTATTTTGACATGAAGGATAAAACAATGGTAAACAATTTAAATGGAGAGCGATTGCAGAACTCTGATTCGGAAGGTTTCCATGTTCCTGGGACATGAATCACATGAAGTCAGTCTGCAGATGCTGCAAGTGATTTGGAAGTAAGTGCAATGATACAGTTATCAACAAAGGGTATCAGGTTTAATATCAGGAATGCTTTACTGCATCTGTACAGGGCATTGCTGAAACCATATCTGATACACTGCATGCGTTTTTGATCCCAGAAACTAAAAACAGGATATAATTCTTTTCGAAGATTTTCACAGAGGTTTCCCATTACTCATTCCTGGAATGAGGGCCTGTTATTATGGGGGAGTTATCAGTTTCGAACTTCCCTGGGAAATATTATTGAACCATCCATGACTTTCTGAAAAGTGCATCAGCTTGACGCATATTTTCTCTTGTCAGGGAGACTAAAGCTAGGGAATGCATTTTAAGAAAAAGGTGTATTGATATGGACATATGTGCTATGAAGACACCTACCAATATTTACAAATTACACAGATACATGAAAGCATGTCAATAATTCATAAAGTGGGAACATTTGTTTGCGATCGGAAGACGCTGTGTACAACAAAAGCAATGATTCAACTGCATATGGTCCATAATCAGGCTTTCAAGAGAATGTTCCACGAGATCGCACATGGTCCAGTTTGGTGATCAGTTGATGTTATTGTATGTGCCAACACAGAGATGGAGAAACATGTTCCCTGCCTGAGAAGCAGCAGCCGATTGATCCCTCTCTCTTACTTTGTTCCGCCCAATAGCAAAGCGTGAGACCATAAAATCCCTGAGTTATCTTTGCCAGTTGTGAAGGATTCCTGGTGAGGATTCATGAGAATCTCTCCACTGCCTGAAACAAACGGATTTCAGCTAAATCCAACTATTGCAGAAAGAAATCCCATTACCAGCATCTTGTGTGAGCAAAATAACTTCAAAGGCAGAATAACGTTTGGGACACTCTGCCAATTTAACATTTGCTATGAGTTCAAAGTACTGTGTCTCACTTTTTTTTCTAGAAAATGAGCTACCCTGATGTCTATGTCATTGGCCACCTAACTAAACTGGTTGCATTTAAAATTTGTTGTAACCAGTGGGGTAGTGGCTCTGGATAAGGAAACAATGAGCCTCCAACATTGATTGGAGCACAAATGAGAAATTCTCAAAGGATTGTTCAAATGGAAATTCCCTTCCCCAGAAGTTTGTGGTGCCTGGATGATTACATTTATTCAAAGTTGTGTTGTATTTAAACATTTGACAAACACGTGAATGTAGGAAAATGGTGTACAGGCAGAAAAGTGGTGCTGAGACCACAATCACATCACTTTTTGAGTGGTGGAGCGGTGACAAAGTGTCTAATAGCCCACTCCTGCTGCTCATTCCGATGTTCCTATGTTCCATTCAGCTCCTCACAGCTCCTTAAAGTACCAGATGGAGGCCACATGCTCCAAATGCCGGTTCCACAGTAACACAGGATATCATTCAATCACTCAAGACTGTCACACACGGTTTTTTGTGGGTTGGAAAATGTTATTTGGAAAACCAGGTTGGTTTCGAAAGACAGCTCTGGTCTCTTTACAGAGTGTCTCCTCTCTGCAACTTGTGCTTCATTTGTTGGTCATGTTGGAGACCCAGATTCACTGTGAATACAGCCCCCATACCTCACCCAGAGATGATTCACAAAATACTTTACTCTCTCTGACTGCAACATTCAATAACAGAACGTTCAGGAAAATTACAATCATTAACTTTGTAATTAGAGAACATGCGAACATAAGGCGCAAGATTAGGTAACTCGGACGATCAAGCCATTGTATACCATCATGGCTAATCTACTGTTGGCATTAACTCATCTTTAATATCCAATTCTTCACACACCTTAGCTCTCTGACAGGTCAAAAAATTCATGTACCACCTCTTTGAATACTTTCCGTGATGTAACTCACCTCACTATATAGCCTCACTATATACCCTGGCATTGATTACCCTCTATGAGAGGAAAATACTCCCTACACATATTCTGTTGTCTATTGATATGAACAAGAGGTGAACACAGGGGCTCAGGAAAGAGTGAATGGCCTTGATAACAAGGCAGTATTTGAATGAGGATGGCATCAGGACCACCTACTTATCTGAGCTTAATGGGAATCAGGTGTACCCACCCCACTGGTTTGGGGTCTTTCAGAGCACAAAGAAGATGTTTGTGGTCGGTGACTGACAATCCTCTCAGTCCGGGGACGTCTCGGCAGGAGATCCTCAGGGAAGCTACCTTAAAACAAACATCTTCAGCTGCTTCATCACTGTCTTTCCTTATCATAAGATCTGAAATGGGGATGGTCGCTGAAGATCACCCAATGTTCAGAACAATGTGTCACACCTCAACTCCTGAAGCAGTCAGTGCCTATGTGCAGTAAGTCCAGAACAGCATTCAGGCTTGTGCCGTGAAAGTGCCGGTAACATTCATGTAACAGCAAGGCCAGACACTCTAATTTCCACAGTTAAATGAAAAGCTCATTCAGCATCTCAAGCACGTTAGAAACGGATATGTGGAAGCCATTCAGCCCATATAAGCTACTGAACAAAGAGAGGGATAGCCCATTCAATCCTCCTGCCTATTCCACAGGAAGAAGGGGAGTCTGGTTACCACATCAATCTGTTAAACAGGAACAGGCAGGGTCAAGTCAGACCCATGAACCTGTTCCGTGGGACCTGGAGGAGGCCATTCAGCACCTCGAGACACAGGAGGGTGTCATTGATGAAATCAATAAAACAGAGAATGCACTCAGAGACGGCTCCATGATGTTCCTCGTGGCTCCATTACAAGTGGGACACATGACACTTTAACGTGGTTTCAAGCTGGCAGTGAGGAAGGAAGCCAGATATTTTGTGTCAAGTGTCAGAGAGGCATCTTCCATCTCTGAGAAGGCAGACCCATGTTCTCCATAGATGCCAGAAGCTGGTGGGAATAGTCATCTGTTTTAGAATGATGGTATTGTGGCTATTGTCGGGATTGTGGATAACATGACGTTCAGTGCAGGATCACACACTAAATGCACTGTATTAATGTGAGGAGAGTTTATTCAATGACTGACCCTCTGTCTCTCTCAACCAACATGTGGAGTGGGGGTGGGATGAGGGGGACGTCCTCAGAGGCTCTTTACCTATTGAGAACCAAAGAAACAAAGCCATGGAAGTTATCACCATATCAGTGCCTCGTTAGAACATCATGAGTGAATGTCCATCTCCCTTAAGGTTCAAGGCAATCACTTCTTATTCTCTCACTGAGCTTCACTCTCTGCTCATGGTGCCATCATCCCAAGGATTAGTCTGTTGAAACTTGAGAGGAAGTCTATCCACTGTACCCCAAATACTGCCTCAACAACACTCTCAGGGATGATCGCAATAAACCTTTTCTCTCACTTAGACATCGCAGTTTCGGGGAGAATTTCAATGAGATTGAATTCACCTAAAATAGGGAATGATCACTGACCTGAATAGAACTGAACTGTAGGAATACGGGAAACAGATATAGGAAGGGAGCTATCTTTACTTCTGTTCTTCTCTCACAGGATGTATGCCGACCTAGTCAGGGCAGCATGTTATGCTGACCTTGAATTGAGTGTTTGGTTCAGCTGTTCCACAGGACAGCAAAGTGTAAAACACATTCCTGTAGGGTTGTAGCATTACAACATAGGATAAATTATCCTGCTTAATTTAAAACCAGCTACAGGGAAAAAGTTTTATCCACTGCATATTCTGTGACAATTCTAGACTCCAAAAATATTATAGTAAAAATTATCAACTTTATTTCTTAAAGTATAACAGGGAATAATAGACGAACGTCTGTTTACAACTTCTTCCTCTAACCTATCTTGTACCTCCCCCACCCTCACGATACTTGTCCAGTTCTACTTCTAATTAAGACCTACAAAACAAAACTTCCAATCTCAAAACCAAGAAACTTCTCTATATTCCTGTCTTCTTTTCTTCTTTGGGATTCAGCTTTACCAGTTACTACTCAATAAAGGTACCGAGAGGAGAGCTATTTTTCAGCCAATGGTTGCATGCTGGTAACTTGGCAGCTCTCCTCTCAACTGTTCAATTTCCAAAAGTCTTGGAAAGTCTTCCAAAATCTTCTCACCCATTGGATCGTGTCATTGGCTTTTAAGATTCTCAATATACTAAATTCAAACTTGATTGGAAGGTGGGTATTTTGATGTGTAATTCAAACTGTTTGGCTGAATTTATTTTTGTCTTGAGACAATGAGCTAATCAAGTTGTTCAACCAAATGTTACACTAAATCTATTTTTCAAAACACTTGGTGCTGTCAGGTAGTTATTGTTGGCTTTTAATTCTTTTAAAGGTGCAGTACACCACATGTTCATCACAGAAGTCACACTGAAACCTGACTAGGGAAGAATGACACATTGACTTCCCTAAAGGACTTGGGGCAAGCAGATGGGCTTTTAGAGCAAATGAAAATAGTTACTTTTAAATTCCACCAATCTCCCTCATGGGATATCAACAGAGTATTATTCTGTGGCTCTAGAATATTAGTCAATGGCTTGAACACCATAAACTGTTGTCCCGTTTGTGCAGAGAACAAGTTAAACATCCTGAAGAGCAATTATTTAGTAACGAACATGTGGTTAGAAGGAACTTGAAACTGTTGCATCCGGATTAAACAAAGGCACAAATCATGGTTTATTCAGAAGTTGCACTGAAACTGAGAACAAGACTGGGATATCATGACGGTGGTATTGGAGAGGGTTGGTGAGTGGGGAGGAGCTGGAGATGTAAATCTGTGAAGGACAAAATGGATTATGGAGTTTGAGAACATGCTGGTTCCTTCTCATATATCAGTGAGTAATTTATAAATAGTAGTTTGATACTTATAATTTAGAAGGAAAGGAGTTTTTGTTTAGAACTGAAGACGTTGTCTTGTACTTTCCAAAATTTATATATCATGAGCAGAAATTCAGTCCAACCCGGTTTAGTAGACAAATATAATGACTTACCAGGAACACCAACTATAGAGAGGATGGGATAGTAACCACCTTGAATAATCCAAAGGATATCCTGGATCCGTGATGATAATGATATCCAAGGCAGCGAAAGATAGTAAAGACCCGAGTATAAACTCCTGTCTGTTATTGCAATGTTCCAGTCTAATGATCTCAGATTCTGATACATTGTTGAACCATTCCAGTCTAATGATCTCAGATTGTGATGCATTCTTGTAACATTCCAGTCTAAAGTTCTCAGATTCTGATACACTGTTGTACCATTCCAGTTTACTGACCTGAGATTCTGAACCATTGTTGGAACATTCTAATCCAAGGTCCTCACATTCTGAAACATTATTGTAACGTTCCAGTGTAATGTTCTCAGATTCTGATCACTTCCCCCCTTTCTCTCGAGCAGTTGATCCCTGTTAGTGCTGTCAGCGATGCTCCTACTCATACTATGGGATAACACATGGACAGAGCCCATTTATCATTCAACGATGGAAACTCTCCACTGGGGTAATCAGGATCCACGGAGATTGACATTAATCACAGTCACTGAACAAGTATCTCCAGTTAACCCCTTTCAATTCAATGTTGGTTTTATTAAAATTAAAAAGAATGTTTAAAATTTACATATTTGGCATGGAATATGTGGGGGTGACTGAGGGAAGGAATATTGGAGATGGTAGATTGAAGGCATGTAATCATTCAATCTGCCTTGGATATGGGAGTAATGACAAAGGATTGTCAGAACATAAACAAGTTTCTCCATTTATAAATGGAAACATACAGTCTGTAACTACTGATCAGTGATTATAGTGTCAGTAAAATATGGAGAGAATTTTTCTTATACATAATCTGACAGGAAAATGTATCTACGACAGCATGAGTGATAACACACAGGGCATGGATATGTTAACAGAAAATATGAGGGCAGGTGAGGGTCTTGCTGTTAATGTTATCGATGTCAATCAACTGTGATTACGTGCTATTCACTGGATTTCAATTGCAGTGTGATTATGATATTGGAGGGATGGCTGCTGAGACTGGAGGGAGGGAACATGATAATTCCCAATCATCAGTACTGAAATGTTACTTTTTATAAATCATTTGAAGATCAAATTAAAGAATACAACTCCAATGAGGAATGAGGAGAGCCAATATTAACCATATAACCAGAAGATATTGGAGCAGAAATTTGGTTATGAGGCCCATAATGAGCCTGCTCCGCCATTCAATGATGGCTGTTAAGCTTCTCAACCCCATTCTCCCGCTTTCTATCTGTAACCCTTGATCCCCTTTACAGTCAACAACCTAACTGTCTCACTCTTACATATACTCAATGATCTGGACTCGACAGACTTCTGTGGCAGTGAATTCCATGGATTCACCACTCTCTGGCTGAAGAGGTTTCTCCTTATCTCTGTTCGAAAAGGTCTTCACTTTACTCTGTCCCCTCAGGTACTAGTCTCTCCTACCATTGCATATATCTTCCCAACATCCATCTGTCCCAGGTCATTTAGTATTCTGTAAGTTTCAATTAGGCCTCCTAACATTCTTCTGCACTCTGTCAAATACAGACCCAGAGCCCTCAAATATTCTTCATATGCATGCCAGCTTTGTATTCTTGGCACCATTCTCGTGGATCTCGTCTGAAAACACTCCAGGGCCAGTACATCCTTCCTGAAATATGGGACCCAAAACTGCGCACAATAATCCAAATGTGACGTGACTAAAGCCTTGTAGAGCCTTAGAAGTACATCCCTGCTTTTATATTTAAGCCCTTTTGAAATAAATGCCATCATTGTCTTTGCCTTCCTAAGTACTGACAACCTGCAAGTTTACCTTTCAGGAGTCCTGGACTAGATCTCTTCAGTCTTTTTGCACTTCAGACTTCTGAGTTTGCTCGCTTTTAAAAAAAGTCCATGTCTCTATTCATTCTGGCAAAATGCTTTCCCACACTTTTCCACATTGTACTCCATCTGCCACTTCTTTGCTCACTCTCCAAACCTGTGAAAATCCTTCAGCAGGTGAAAGTGAGGACCGCAGATGTTGGATATCAGAGTCAAAAAGTGTGGGCATAGAAAAGCACAGCCTGTCAGGCAGCATCCGAGGAGCAGGAGATTCGACGTTTCAGGCATAAAGCCTTCATCAAGAATGTGGGGTGGGCAGGGAGGGGCAGAGAGATAAATGGGAGGGTCTGGGGCTGGGAGGAAGGCGATTGCTAGATGACGGTGGGTGGTGATAGTGATCAGTCAGAGTGGAAGGTGGAGTGGATAGATGGGAAGGAAGATGGACAGGTAGAACAGTTCAAGAGGGCAGTGCTGAGTTGGAGGGTTTGATCTGGGATAAGGTGGAGGGAGTGGAGATGAGGAAACTGGTGAAATTGTCCTTGATATCGTGTGTTGTGAGGGTCCCAAGGCAGAAGATGATGCGTTCTTCCTTCAGACATCAGGTGGCTAGAATTTGGCAGTGGAGGAGGCCAAACACTTGCAAGACCTTGGCGGAGTGGGAGGGGGAGTTGAAGTATTCAGCCACAGGGCAGTGGGGTTGTTGGGTGTGTGCGTCCGAAAGTGCTCCCTGAACCGTTCTACAAGTTGACGTCATGTCTTCCAAATGTAGAGGAGACCAGGAGCAATGGACAAACGAGATGAGATATTTGGATGCACAGGATGTTCTCTGCCTGATGTGGAAGGATGCTTTGGGGCCTTGGGAGGAGGTGAGAAGGGAGGTGTTGGCACAGTTTTCATACCTGTTGTAGTGGCGAAGGGAAAGTGTCGAGAGTGGAAGGTGGCTTGGTGGGGTTGCGTGGACCTAACGAGTGAGTTTGTGAGGGAATGGTCTCAGCAGTATGATGATAGGGGTAGGGAGGGAAGTATATCTCTGTTGGTGAGGTCTGACTGTTGGTGGCAGAAAAGGCAGAGCATGATGCGTTGTAGCCTGAAGTTGGTGGGATGGAAGGCAAGCATCAACAAGGTTCTAACTTTTTGTAGTTGGAAGGATGGAGTGCAACAGCGGTGCTGTGGGAAGTTAAGGAGATGCGCTCGAGCACCCTCCTGCAGCCGAACCACCTCTTCTATGCTACCTGTCCCTCTATCTATCCTTGCACTGTTTGAAAGCTAAGCCAGAATGCCCTCAGTTCCTTCATATTGATAATGAATGCACAAAATGAAAAGTTGTGGTCCCAACACTGAGTCTTGTGGAACACCACTTGTCACTGGCTGCCATCCTGAGAAGGACACTTTAATCCTCATTCTCTTCTTTCTGTCAGACATGCCAAACTTCTATCCATGCTAGCTCCTTGCCTCTAACACCGTGGGCCCATACCTTTCTCAATAGCCTCATGCATAGCACCTTGTCAAAGAATTCTTGAGATGCAGACGGATAACATCTATTGGTTCTCCTTGATCTAATCTGCTCATTACTCCCTCTAGGTATTCTAGACGGTTTGTCTGGCATGTCCTCCCTTTGATGAAACCACGCTGACTCTGTTCTATTTTACCAAATATCCAGAAATCCCATCCTTCACGATGGAATCCATGATTTTACCCACAACCAAGCTAATCAGTCTGCATTTTTCCATCTTGTGCTGAACTCCCTTAATAAACGGGGTTTCATGCTCGCAATTATACAGCCATTTGGCCCTTTCCTGATTTTAGTCATTCCTGAAAGATTACCACTGACGCTTGCACTAACTCTTCAGCTGTCTCCCATTCAAGGCTGGGGTGTAGTCCATCTGGTCCAGGTGAGTTATCCACATTCAGGCCATTCCGTTTTCTAGCAAGTTCTTCGTGGTGATGGCCACCGTATTCAGGACTACCCTCCCACTATCTTGAATTCTTGGGAAATAACTCGTGTCTTCCACTGTGAAGGCTGATGCAAAATTCCTCAGCCATTTCTTTGTTTCCCACTACTGTCTCTCCAGCATCATTTCCCAGTGGTACATATTCACTTTTGCCTCTCTTTTGCACTTTATATATCTAAAGAATCTCTTATAGTTTCCTTTATATTTCTGGTTAGCTTACCCCCACATTTAATCTTCTCCCTCTTTATTTATTTTTTCTTGCTTTCTGTTGGCCCCAATTCTCCAGTTTCCCTCTGCCCTTCACCGCATTATATACTTGCTCTTTTGCTTATATGCAATCCCTGACTTCCCTCGTCAGCCCTGGTTGCCTCATCCTCCCTGTACCATGCCTCTATTACTCAGCATGAATCTCTGCAGTTTCTCCTGCATTAATCTTGGAATCACCTGCCATTGCCACTTCCCTGTCTTTCCTGCTAGACCCCTGTCCCGGTCAACTCGACCCAGCTTCTCCCTTATGCCTCTCCAGTTGCCTTTATTCAGCTGAATTATTGTTAACTCTGATTCTAAATTCTCTCTCAAATTGCAAAATAAATTCAACAATGTTCTGATCACTGCTTCTGAAGTTTTCCTTCACCTTGTGCTGCCTTATCTAGCCTGCATCATTAAATCCAGTGTCATCTGTTCCCGAGTGGGCTCCACCACATGATGTTCCAAAAAGCCAGCCTGTATACATTCCTCAAATTCCTTTTCTTGCGATCCACTCCCAACTTGGTTTCCCATTCCACTTGTATATCGAAATACCCCATGATCACTGTAACTGTGCCTTTTCTACAGATCTTTTCTATATCCTGGTGTATCTTGTGCCCCAGCTTCTGACTACTCTTTGGAGGCCTGAGCAAGTCTCCAACTGTGGTTGTCTTACCTTTGTGGTTCCTCAATTCTACCCACGCAGATTCTACACCATCTGACTTTACTTTCTTTCTTACTATTGATTTAATTTAATTTCTTAATAATAATGTAAACCCACTCCCTCTGCCACCTATCTTTTCGATAGGATATATGTCCTTGAATATCCTGATCCCCTTGCAGCCACCTCTCTGTGATGTCCATCACGTCATACCTACCAATTTCAATCTGTGCCTTAAGCTCATTTATCCTATTCCTTATACTGCATGCATTCAGGTCTAACCCCTTCAATCTTGTATTAAAGGTCTCTCCTCTCATTGTCATTTGTTTGTCCAGTGTGATTGAAGTTTGATTGCTTACACTTTTCATACACTCTGTCCTCTTTGCATCTGTGCTGGAGATTTTACTAACCTCTCCTGAGCTCTGTACTCTTACCTCCTCTTTTCTAATTAAACCCTATAACGGAACCTCCACCCTGCCAACGCACACACACTGCTAATCAGTTTTGAGCTCTGTCTACAGCCTTAGTTAGGATTCACTCGGACTATGGTCCCAGCACAGTTTAGACAAAGACTGTCCTATCAGAACAGGTTCTTTCTTCCTCAGTAACAAAATGTGTTTATTTACCACAAAATACAGGGACAAGAATAAAGCATTTCTGCACATACCAAAACATGAAAACTACAAAGAGACAAGTCTGTTAAAATACACTTAAAATGTGGAGCTATATGAATTGAAAGGTGAATTACAAAACCACGGACGAGGTGTTCAAGCTTTATCAGTCATCATTTGACCCACAGCTGAGATGCTGATTTCCCCCCAGTCAGTGATCCCCTCACTGAGATTCTCTCGCTCTGTCTCTCGCACATTGTCTAGAGGGACTACAGTTCCTGTTAGCCCAGAATATTTAAATTAATTCACCTTCTCCCTGGAACCAATCTAATGCTATTTTGGACCTTGTTCAGCCGTCAGCAACCCAGCTCTGTGACATTATTGGCGATTAATGATTTGGGATGACAGCATAGTGCTCACAGGGTACAGCACCAGACAAAGGGCTTGCAATCTGTGGTAGTTCTACATAAAATTTCTGTGTATTTGTCCTCATGCTGTTTTCTGATCTAACTTCATACTCATCTGACACCCCTTGATCTCACTTACTCTGTTGCTCCGTTTTCTATCCATTCCTTTTATCTCTCTTGACTTCCTTTTTCTCTGTTAATTTTTTTCTCTCTCTCTCACACACACACACACACACACACACACACACTGTTCTTTCTGTTTTCAAATTGTGATGTTGGAGAGCTCGTCATTGTACAATGTGTTAAATGGCCTCCTTCAGTGCTCTTATTAATTCTGAAGCTCTCTAAGCCACAATAAAGACATCAGGTGCCTTGGGAGACAAGCTGGCCCTACGAAGGACACAGAGCAGAATCATCCTTTATCTCATCCTGTTGTCTGATATGCAGCGGCCTTGAAATATCTGTTCAAACAAAATAGAGTGAAATTCGTGCTGTCTGGAGGACGTTCACCAGATGATTATACTGTCAGGATTTAACAAGCAGTTCTTACATACACAATGTGGATTTGCCTGATAGCAGCTCCTCCCAGTTGACACGTCCTCGCTCTGCCTGATTCTGAGATAATTTGCCTTCCGCCAATTCAATAGCTTCACACAAGGTCCTGACTTATCCGTGTTCGTAGCTATCTTAAATCTGAAGGAGCTGTGATCACTCTTTCTAATATTATGTCCCACTGAAAGGTCAGTTACCTGGCCAGGCTCATTAGCCAATACGAGGTCCAGTATGGCTCTTCCTCTCAATGGACTATCCACATACTGTTGCAGTTAACAAATTCTGCTCCGTCTAAGCCTCTTGCTCCAAGGGACTCCCGGTCATTATTGGGGATGCAAAAGTCACTCACTATGACCACTCTGTTTCTACTACACCTTTCCTTAATCGACTTACATATTCGTTTCTCCATCCCTCCGTGGCTGTTGGAGGGATTATAATAACGCAGTGCTTGCAGCCATCTAATTTTTGAGCTTTACCCATATTGCTGCAGTGGATGGTCCCTCCTGTATGTCCTATTCAAGTGCACGTGTAAAACACCTCGTCCACCTCTTTTACCTTCCTCTCCATCTCGCATAAAACAATGAAACCCTGGAATGTTGAATGGCCAGCCCTTTCCCTCTCTCAACCAAGTCTCTGTAAACCCGCAACATTATAGTCCCAAGTTCGGTTTCAGGCTGTCAGTTCATCGGACTTACCTATAATTATTCTTGCATTGAAATAAATACAATTCAGCCCAACTCCATCAGATCCTGACCTGAGTTTCTCTGATGTAAATTCTCCTCGACAATTCTCTGGTAACAGGTGATTACAAAAGACTGTCAGTAAAGCAGAAAGACTGTCAGTAAAGCAGTAAAACAGTAAAACAGACAATTTATGCTTCCTCCCTTGTCCCTTCAATCTGTACATTGCATCACATTCTGTCCAATTCTAACAAACTGCTGGATGATTATTATGCTTCAAACAACAGCCTCCAGCCTCTCACTGCACATTATTCAACACTCTCTGGATCCATTTAATTGGCAGTTTTCTGATTTCTCTCTCAACCAAATCTCTGTAATATTTATAAAATTGTTATATATACTCATTCAAACTCCAAGCTCCAAGCTCATCTGTCTTACCTGTCATACTGCTCACATTAAAATCAGCACACTTCATACAGCCAGTCCCATTGTGTTCACTCCCCACTGCCAGTTTGTTGTTGTTCTTAGCTGTACTGGGATGAGTCTCCAACTACTCTTCAGTCACTGTGCTTGTGGATGTACTGCTCTGGCTCCACCCTCCCTCCCCCACCACCACCACCACACTAGTTTAAACCCTCCTGAGTGACAATAACAAACCTGCCTGCCAGGAAATTGCTGCTGGTTCACGTCCATCCCGTCCTTCTTGTGTATTTCATACTGACCCAGGAATCCCAATGACCCACATATCGGAGATTGTTGCCAGTTTAGATGCATCCCGTCCTTCTTGTGTATATCCTGTCGACCCAGGAATCCCAATGATCCACATATTGCAAGTGCTGCATCCCTACTCTTTGGCCGTGTTTTTAACTGTACTACCTTCCTATTCCTAACCTCACTGGTACGTCGCATAATCTAGTTTCCCCAACATTCAGATATCCTTAAAGCACAACTCTGGCAAGGCCTTTACTTTAAAATGGATAGACTTGACAATAAAGACTTAGTGTGATCTCATTAACCAGGAAAGTGGAGCCCAACGAATCAGTCGCAATGACCATAGGATCTGATATCTATCACCTTCACCAAACCTATGTGACAAGGTATACATATGGAGCATCTATTTATAGATGGACGAGGATAAACAGAACTTAGTCCAAAAGACCAGAAAATGTCAGAACAGATGGCTGCCATTCAGCCTGTTTACTCTGCTTTGCTGTTCAATTGGATTTCAGCTATTCTGTTCTTTTAAATGTCAGGGTCTTTACCCCGCATCCCAAGCAGTTCAGAACGTGCCCAGTGTCTTTGTGCGCTCCCTTCATAGGGAGCATCCAGTGCCAGGCGATGGGGTGTGGGAATCCAGGGGTGGCTCGATGAAAGGCTGCATGCAGTGACAGATGGACTCAGGGATTGAGAGAGACAGAGTAGGTAATCAGGGACATGCACTCACATAAGTATCTGGGCAAGAATCCCAAGCACACGGGGAGCCCGAGCACCAATGCCACTTTTACAATAAAGCCGTCATACTTGCAGCAATTCTCCATCAAACACAAACAAATATACTGTAGATAGCAGAAATCTGAAACAAACACAGAAACATATTGTGAAGAGAGAAAGTAGTTAATCCTCCCAATGCAGACACGGGGAGATTGTAAAAAGCTCCACAAAGAAAGGGTCCAGAGATTGGAATTGAACCCGAGTCCCTGACCCTGTGAGGCAGCAGTGTTGTGCCACCACGCTACACAATGATGGGCAAAAGGATTTGTATAGTTACATTAATTTATTTTCGACAGTCAGTTAACAGGAATGCTCTCACTCAGCCTGTCTAAGATTGGGAAGCCTTTATACAGCAGCAGAGTACAGTTTAAGAAGCAAGAAAGCGGTGAACATGAAACATGTAAACTAGTTCGCTTTAGAAAAGGAGATTGCATGAGTTTTCTTAAGATGTATGAAAGGGGAGAGTGAACATTGGACAACCAGAAATTGAGGCTGACTGCAGAGAAATGGAGAACAAAGAATTGGAGAATGAATTGAATAGGTACTTTCCATCAATCCTCACAATGGTAGACACTACGAACATTCCAGAACTTCAAGCGAGTCAAGGGTGAGAGATGGATGTAATGATCGGCGCTGAGTAGAAGGTACTGGGAAGCTGCAATGTTTGAAAATGGATAAATCACACAGACTGGACAGATAACAACCAAAGTTCTGAAGGAATTAGCGGAGGAGATTGTGAAACCATTGGTCGTGACTGTTCAGGAATAACTATCATCAGACAGAGTCCCAGAGAACTGGAAAATGGATAATGTAAAATCTCTGTGTAAGAAGGAAGAAAGGCAAAATACAGGAATTCATAGGGCAGTTTAGCCTGGCATCGGTCGTTAATCGGATTTAGAGTGCATTGCTAGTAATGAGATTGCAGAGTACCTGGAGGTGCATGGTAAAATAGGGCTGAGTCAGCATGGCTTCATTAAGGAGTGGTCCCGCTGACAAGTTTGTCAGAATTCTTTCAGAAGATAATGAGCAGGTTTGACAAAGGGAGAATGTGATCCGATTTGCTAATAGGGAGTGGGTTAAATTTGAATCTGTGTTAAATTGAATCATGTTAATTTATTGGTTACAACTTGCATAAGCAGCTGTACAAAAACAATTAAAAATTGTAAAGGAACAATTCAATAATAGTTAATTAAAATAAGTATGCAGGGTCGGGTGATGTGTTGTTTCTCTATGATGTCGGAGTGGTGGACCCCACTGTGGATCCCAGTGACCATGTCTGGAGTAAACGTTGCAAGCTAGAAGAACTCTGGCTCTGAGTCGATGAGCTGGAGTTTGAGCTTCAAACAATGTGAGGTATCAAGGAGGGGAAGAGTTCCCGGGATGCTGTGATTCAGCAGACAGTTACACTCCTTAGATCAACTGACTCAAATTCAACCTGTGGTTAGAAAACGGAGGGTTTGGCTGTGAGTGAGGCAGATAGAGGGATCCAGGAGGTAGAGTTGCAGGAAACCTCAGCCCCTGTCCGTGTCTAATAGGATCAAGAGTTTTCTTCCCTGTGTGGATGGAAATGGGGACTCCAGGGAGGATGAGCATATTGGCCACACACCGAGTTGAGGGAAGCTTTCAAGTGGGGCAAGCGAAGAGAAATGTAATTGTAATTGGGGATAGTATAGTTAGCGGCATAGACACTATTCTCTGTGGTCGGGATTGAGAGTCCTGAAAGTTGCATTACTTACTGGTGTTTGGGTAAGGGATACCTCATCTGGGCTGCAGAGGAACTTGGAGTGGGAGGGTAAAGATCCATTGGTCGTGGTCTGTGTAGGTACCAACGAAAGAGATAAAACTAGGGCAGACGTTCTGCTAAGGAATACAAGAGTTCAGAGCTAAATTAGAAAACTGAATCACAAAGGAAATAATCTCAGGATTACGGCCTGAGCCATCAGTGAATTAGCACAGGGTCAGCAGGAAATTGCGTGGCTCAAAGTTTGATGTGAGAGAAATGAATTTGTATCATGGGACATTGACACCGGTACTGGGGAAGGAGGAAACTGTTCCGATCCGACGGTCTTCATCTGAACCGTGTTGTGACCAGAGTCCTAGCAAATCGCATAACTAGGGCTGCAGCCTGGACTTGAAGCTAAATGGGGGTGGGGTGGTGTCAGTTTAGGGAAAATTAGAAAACCCGAATTAAAGGAGGGGTAAGACTGCAGAACTCAAAAAGAAGGCGTTTTTTATGTTTTCCTTTATTGGTCAGAGCATTGAGTACAGGAGTTGGGAGGTCATGTTGCGGCTGTACAGGACATTGGTTAGACCACTGTTGGAATATTGCATGCAATTCTGATCTACTTCCTATCGGAAAGATGTTGTGAAACATGAAAGGGTTCAGAAAAGATTTACAAGGATGTTGCCAGGGTTGGAGGATTTAAGCTACAGGGAGAGGCTGAACAGGCTGGGGCTGCTTTCCCTGGAGCATCAGAGGCTGAGGCGTGACCATATAGAGGTTTACAAAATTATGAGGGCATGGATAGGAGAAATAGACAAAGTCTTTTCCCTGGGGTCGGGGAGTCCAGAACTAGAAGGCATAGTTTTAGGGTGAGAGGGGAAAGAAATAAAAGAGACCTAAGGGGCAACATTTTCACACAGGGGGTGGTACGGGTATGGAATGAGCTGCCAGAAGAAGCGGTGGAGGCTGGTACAATTGCAACAGTTCAGAGACATAAGGATGGGACTAGATTGGGTTGAGATATCTGTTCGGCATGGACGGGTTGGACCGAAGAGTCTGTTTCCATGCTGTAAATCTCTATTACGGTATGACTCTAAGTTATTCAAATCTCCGACAGAGACGCAGAGAGCATGAAAAGTGTTAGTAATCAAACTTCAAACACACAGGAAAAACAAATAACAATGAGAAGAGGAAAGGCTAATACAGGGTTGAACTGTTATATCAGAAAGCATGCAGTATAACGAATAAGGTAAATAAACTTGTGACTCATACACAAATTGGCAGGTCGCCATTACGGAGACGTCGCTGCAAGAGGATCAGGACTGGGAGCTGAATATTCAAGGATATGCATCCTATCAAAAAGATGGGAATTGGACAGAGGGGATGGGTTTGTCTTATTATTAAGAAATGAAATTAAATCAATAATAAGAAATGAAGTAAGGTCAAATGGTATAGAGTTTGTGTCGGTAGAATTGAGAAATCACAATGGTTAAAAAAAAAGTAGTTAGAGTTCTGTTCAGGCCTCCAAACAGTAGTCAGGAGCTGGGGTGCAAGATACACAGGAGCTAGAAAGATGTGTAGGAAATACAAAGTTACAGTGATCATGTGGGTTTTCATTACGGAGGTGGGCTGGGAATTCAGCTTGATGGTGGTTTGGAAGAAAAGGAATTTGTAGAATGTCTATGAGATGGCTTTTTGGAGCAGCTTGTGCAGGCAGACTAGATGAGGGAGTTTAAGGTGAAGGAAATCATAGGAGGCAGTGATCATAATATGATTGAATTTACTCTGCAGTTTCAGATGGAGAATTTAGAATCAGAGGTAACGGTATTAAAGCTGAATAAAGGCAATGATAGAGGCATGAACGAGGAGCTGGGTAGAATTGACTGATAGAAGGGCCCAGCAGGAAAGACAGTGAAGAAGCAATGGCAGGAGATTTTTGGTGTTATTCAGGATGCAGCAGAGATTTACCCCGAGTAAAAAGTGGCATGGTACATGGAGAATGAGGTAAGTATGTCTGACGAAGGAAGTCATGTATAGCATAAAAGCAAAAGAGAAAGGATATAATGTGGCAAAGTGCAGTGGGAAACCACAAAGTTGGGAAACTTACTAAGACAAAACAGAGGGCAAACAAAATAAAATATGGAGGGAGATTATTAAATATGGGGGTAAGCTAGTCAGAAAGATAAAAGAAGTCTGTAAGAGTTTCTTTCGATATATAAAATATAAAAGAAAGGCAAAAGAGGGCATTGGATTGATGGAAAATGACACTTGAGAGATAGTAGTGGGGGCCAAGAAAATGGCCGAGGAATTAAATAATTACTTTGCATCAGTTTCATGGTGGAAGACACGAATAATATCTCAAACATTCAGGAGAGTGAGGGGCTAGAGCTTAGTATGGTGGCCACCACCATGGAGAACATGCTAGAAAAAAGCTGAATGGCTAAAGTTGGTTAAATAACCTGAACCAGAGGGATTAAATCCCTGTGTTATAAGGGAGATAGCTGAAGAGTTAGTTGACGTGATGATGGTGATTTTTCAGGAATCACTCGAGAAAGGAACGATCCCAGAGCATTGGAAACCCACTAACGTGACATCTGTTTTTACCCAGGGAGTAAGGAAGAAAAGAGAAAATAAAACGTTTAACTTTTGTCATGGGTAAGATCCTGGAATCCATTGTGAAGAATGAGATTTCTGAATACATGGAAGAGTTTGGTAAAATAGGGCAAAGTCAGCATGATTCCATCAAATTTGTTGGAAATCGTTGAAGAAGAAATGAACAGGCTCGATCAAGTACAGCCAATGGATGTTATCCAACTGGACGTCAAGAAGGCCTTTGACAAGGTGTCACACAGGAGATGATTGAATATGATAAGGGTCCGTGGTGTTAGAGGCAAGGTAGAGGCATGAACAGAAGCTTGTCTGTCCGTCAGAAAGCAGAGAGTGGGGATAAAATGATCCTTCTCAGAGTGGCAGCAGGTGACAAGTGGTGGTCTGCCAGGCACAGTGTTGGGACCATAACGTTTTACCTTATTCATTAACAGTCTCGATGATGGACTGAGGGCACTCTGGCTAAGTTTGCAGACGAAACAAAGATAAGTCGAGAGTCAGGTCGGAGAGTGGAGGCGGAGGGGCTGAAGAAGGAGTTGGCCAGGTAAAGGGGTTGGCAGATGCATTCCAATGTCGGAAAGTGTGACGTTGGAAATGGTCTATTTCCTCAATGGGTAGAAGATTCAGAAATCTGAAGTGCAAAGGGACTTGGGAGTTCTAGTGCAGGGTTCTCTTAAGGTAAGCTTGTAGGTTGAGGTAGTAGTTAGGGGGGCAGTTTCAGTTATTATTGATGGCATTTATTACGAGAGAAATTGAATATAAGAACAGGCAGTATACATCTTTGGTCAGACTACATTTGGAGTGTTGCGCGCACTGTTGAGCCCCATATCTCAGGAAGGATGTATTGTCCCTGGAGAGTGTTCAGAAGATTTTCAGGGGAACAGTCGTAGGAGTGAAAAGTTTATTGTGTGAGGAATGTTTGAGTCGATACTTGATATAGTTTAGAAGGAAGAGGGGAAATGTAATTGAAACATAAAGAATACTGAATGACCTGAACAGTGTGGATGTTCATACGATGTTTCCATTGGTAGGAGAGACTAGGAACCAAGGACACAGCCTTAGTTTAAAACGAATACCTTCTAGAACGTTGATAAGGAGACTTCTTTAACCAGGGAATGGAGAATCTTTGCAATTTATTGCCAGAGAAGGCTGTGGGGCCATGTCATTGAGTATATTTGAGATGGTGATAGTTTTTCATTATCCAGGGCATCAAGGATTATGGGGAGAACGTTGGAGAATGGGCTTGAGAAACGTAGCAGTGATGATTGAATGGTGGCGTAGACTTGATTAGCAAACTGGCCTAATTTCTGCTCCTATATCTTATAGTCTTATGGTCTAAACGTTAAGGAGGCACCTTGCATCTCTGAGAATATGGATTCATGTCCTTCATGAATGTCAGTAGCTGGTGGGAAGAGTGAACTGTTTTAGAATGACAGTATTGTGGCTGCTGTCGGGGTGGTGGATAATATGACATTCAGTGCAGGATCACACACCACCAGTACTGTATTAATGTGGGGAGAGTTTATTCAAAACATGGACCTCTCTGTATCTCTCAATCACCGTGGGGATTGGGGGTTGGGGTGGGTAGGTGTAACGTCCTCAGAGGCACTTAAACTATCCAGATTTATGCATCCTGAGTGAAACAAAAGTGATGGAATTTATCACCTTCCCATTGTCTGTTTAGAATAGAAGGAGTGATTGTCCATCCCTCTCAAGGTTCACTGCAATCACCTCTTATTATCTCACAGCGTGACAGATCAACCTTCACTCACTCCTCATGGTGCCATCATCCCAGGGATTAATCCGGTGGAAGTCCTGTTTATTATTTCTGTGATAAGGAGATCACTCCTTATAAAGAAGATTGAATCTGTCCACAATACCCCAAACACTGCCTCAACAACGCTCTCAGAGTTGAACACAATAATTCCTGTCCCTCACTTAGCTGGCTCCATTTCCTTCATGTGACACAGGAAGCCATTCATTTAAGATGCACTGTCACTGAGTTGGAATTTAAAACATCCTTACATCTGTAGGTCAACATCAATAAAGCCAGCACCAGAGATGTCTATAGAGATGGACATCACTCTTGGGGAGAGACCCAATCACAAAGAATACATATAAAATAGTGAATGGCCACCTACCTGAATGGAATTCACCTGCAGGAATGTGGGATACAGGCAGAGGAAGGGAGTTATCTTTCATTTTGGTCTTCCCTCACGGGATGTGTGCAGCCCTGGTCAGGCCAGCATGTTATGCCAGCCTTGAACTGAGTGGCTGGTTCAGCTGTTCCACAGGACAGTAAAGAGTAAAACACAGTGCTGTGGGTTTGCAGTCACACAGAGACCTGACCAGAGAAGAATGACCCATTGCCTTCTGTAATGGGCATAAGGCAAACCGATATCAACAGATTATAATTTTGTGGCTCTAGATTATGAGCCAGTGACGTAACCACCATACACTGTCTTTCCATCTTTCTAATTCTGTGCAGGGAACAACGTAAACATCTCAAGTGCAATTATTTTGCAATGGACACGTGGTAAGAAGGGACTTGAAACAGCTATTTACGGAGATTAACAAAGGCACAAACAATGGTTTATTCAGGAGTTGTACTCCGGCTGAGGAGGAGACTGGGATGTCATGGTGGCGGTACTGAACTGGATTGGTGAGTGGGTGGATATGGAAATGTAAACTTGTGCAGGAGAAAATGAATCATGGAGAACAGTCTGTTTCATCCCCGCATATTGGTGCATAATATTTAAAAAACCATTTGCTAGTTATAATTTGTAAAGAATGGACTCTTTGATTGGAACTGAAAACATTGACTTGCATCTTTCCAAAATTTCCATATTATAACCATCAATTCAGTTCAGACCATTTCACTAGACAGATTGAGTGACATACGAGGAACACCAACTATAGCAAGGATAGGATAGTAACCAGCTTGAATAACCATCAGTGCATCTTCAACACGTAAAGTGGAGGAAGCAAGGGTCTTGTTCAGCTCGACGGGATTACAGGCAGGCGAGGAAGGAGCTCAAAAATGGCCTGAGGAGACCCAGGGGGAAGGAAAAAGGCTTGGCAGGAAGGATTAGGGAGAATCTAAAAGCGTTTGACACGTATGTGAGGAATTAGAGAATAATCAAACAAACAGGAGGGCCGATCAGGGATATCATAGGGAACTTGTGTATAGAGTCTGAGGAGGTGGGGGAAGCCATAAATGAGTTGTTTGCTTCTGTTTAACTAAAGAAAAGGACCTTGTAGTGAATGAAACCATTGAGGAGCAGGTAAACATGCTAGAACGGATAGAGATTGAGGAAGCTGATGTGCTGAAAAGTTTGACAACCATTAAGATTGACAATTCGCCAAGGCCAGACAAGATTTGGCCCCGGCTGCTTTGGGAAGCGAGAAATGTGATTGCTTCGCCGCTTGCAAAGATCTTTGCATCCTCGCTCTCCACTGGATCCATACCTGAGGACTGGAGGGAGGCAAATGTAATTCCTCTCTTCAAGAAAGGAAATAGGGAAATCCCCGGCAATTACAGACCAGTAAGTCTCACATCTGTCGTCTGCAAGGTGTTAGAAAGGATTCTGAGGGATAGGATTTATGACCATCTGGAAGAGCATGGCTTGATTAAATGCAGTCAGCACGGCTTTGTGAGGGTCAAGTAATGCCTCACAATTCTCTTTGAGTTCTTTGAGGATGTTACTAGAAAAGTTGATGAGGTTCGAGCGGTGGATTTGGTGTATATGGACTTCAGCAAGGCATTTGATAAGATTCCACATGGTAGGCTCGTTCAGAAAGTCAGGAGAAATGGGATAAAGGGGAATTTAGCTGTCTGGATACAGAATTAGCTGGTCGACAGAAGACAGCGAATGGTAGCAGAAAGAAAGTATTCTTCCTGAAAGTCAGTGTTGAGTGGTGTTCCACAGGGCTCTGTTCTTGGGACTCTACCATTTGTAATTTTTAATAATAATTTGTATGAGGGGCTTGAAGGATGGCTTAGCAAGTTTGCAGACGACACAAAGGTTGGAGGTGTCGTTGACAGTATAGGGGGCTGTTGTAGGCTGCAGCATGACATTGACAGGATGCAGAGATGGGCTGAGAGGTGGCAGATGGAGTTCAACCTGGATAAATGCGAAGTGATGCATTTTGGAAGGTCGGACATGAAAGTTGAGTACAGGATTAAAGACAGGATTCTTGGTAGTGTGGATGAACAGCGAGATCTTGGTGTGCAGGTACATAGATACCTTAAAATTGCCGCCCAAGTGGACAGAGTTGTTAAGAAAGCATATGGTGTTTTGGCTTTCATTAACAGGGAGGTTGAGTTTAAAAGCCATGAGAGCTTGTTGCAGCTCCATAAAACTCTGGTGAGACCACACTTTGAATACTGTATCCAGTTCCGGTCGCCCTATTATAGGAAAATGTGGATGCTTTGGAGAGGGTTCAGTGGAGGTTTACTAGGATGCTGCCTGGAATGGAGGGCTTATCTAATGAAGAGATGTCGACTGAGCTCGGACATTTTTCTTTGGAGAAAAAGAAGGAAGAGAGGGGGCCTAATTGATGTGAACAAGATAATGAGAGGCATAGATAGAGTCAATAGCCAGAGACTTTTTTCCCAGGGCAGAAATGGCTAAGACAAGGGGTCACAGTTTAAAGCCGCTTGGCGGAAATTATAGAGTGGATGTCAGAGGCGGGTTCTTTATGCAGAGAGTTTGGAGAGCATGGAATGCATTGCCAGCAGCAGTTGTGGAAGCGAGGTCATTGGGGATATTTAAGAGACTGCTGGACATGCATATGGTCACAGACATTTGAGGGTTCGTACATTAGGTTTACCTCACATGAGGATCAATGGTCGGCACAACATCGTGGGCTGAAGGGCCAGTTCTGTGTTGTACAGTTCTATGTTCTATGTTCTTACATCTGAGGGCTTAGTGCCAATATTGTGATAACCGGCTTACAGATTAGTCAAGCAACAGCCTGACATAGTCATGCTCACGAAATTATACCTTTCAGAAATACCCCAGACACCACCATCACCATCACTGGATATGTTCTGGCCCAAGGTGAAGACCGATCCATCAGAAAGAGCAGCTCAGTGCGATACATTCTGGAGGTAGTTGCTCTGCGAGTCCCCAAAATTAACTCTGGACCCAAAGAAGCCCCATGACTTTAAATTAAACGTGGGCAAAGCAGCCTTACTGATTATCATGTAACGTCATTCCTCAGTTGAATCAGTACTCTTCCACGTTGAACAGAACTTGGAGAAAGCACTCACTATGAAAAGGGGCACAAAGTGTATTCTGGCTGAGGAATTTCAAAGTCAACCACCAAGAATGGTTTGGCAGAAGTACTACTGATCACGTTGGTCGGGTCCTAAAGGACATAGCTACTAGATTGGGCCTGCAGAAGTTCGTGAGGGAATGAACGAGAGGGAAAAAACATACCTGACCTACCAACTGCAGGTGCATCTGTCCATGACAACATTGGTAAAACTGACCACCGCACTGTTGTTGAGCAGGCAAAGACTCACGGTCACATTGAGAATAAACTATTGTGTTGTGTGGCACTATTCCCATCCTAAATGGCACAGACTTCCAACAGATCTAGCAACTCAAGACTGAGCATCCATAAGATGCTGTGATCATCAATAGCAGAAGAACTATACTCCAGCAAAATCTGTAATGTCATGGCCCAGCATATAAACCACTCAAAAATCCCATCAAGCCAGCGGATTAACCCTAGTGCAAAAGAGAGTGCAACATTGGGAATGCAACAATGCAACTATATCCGAGCCTTGCACGCATCCCTGGAATATTTGGACATCAAGGACACCTACACCAGGCTCCTGCTCATTGACAAAAGCTCCACCTTCAAAATCATTTTCCCTGACAGACTAATCACAAAACTCCGCGACTTTGGTCTCGGTTCGACTCTCTGCAACTGGATCCCCAGGTTTCTGACCCACAGACCACAATCGTGAAGATCGGTAAAATCACTTCCTCCACAATAACATTCAACACTAAAGCTGCTGAAGGACATGTTCGCGACACCCGACAATACTCCCAGTAAACCCACGGCAGTACCCTCAGCTCCCTACTGTACTACCTATACATCCATGGCAGTGCCCTCAGCCACTAAACGTACTCCCTCCCTGTACACCCACAGATGTGCCCTCAGCCCATTATTGTACTCCCTGTACATCCACGGCTGTGCCCTCAGCCCATTAATGTCCTCCATGCACACCCACAGCTGTGTCCTCAGCCCCCTACTGTATACCCTGTACATCCACGGTTGTTTCCTCAGCCCATTAATGTCGTCCATGCACACCCACGGCTCTGCCCTCAGCCCCTTAGTGTACTCGCTATACACTCAAGGCTGTGCCCAGGCCAACTACTGAACTCCCTGAACACCCACAGTTGTGTCCTCAGCCCCCACTGTCCTCCATGCACACACACGGTTGTTTCTGCAGCCCCCTACAGTTTTCCCTGTACTCCCAAGGTTGTGTCCTCAGCCCACTAATGTCCTCCCTGTACACCCAAGGCTGAATTTCCAAATTCCAAACAACGCCAGCTACAAGTTCGCTGATGACATCACTATAACAGTACGGATATCAAACAACAGCGCGTCAGAATGTAGAAAGGAGATATAGGGCTTGGTAGCATGGTATATTGATAATGACCTCTCTCTAATCCTGTAAACGTAAAGGAGTGATAATTGACTTTAGGAAGAAAAAAAGGGAACCCACCCCATCTACATCAACCGTTTGAGGGAGTGCAGAGCATCAAGTCCCTCGGAATGATGATAACTCACAACCTGTCCTGAACTTCTCACATAGGTCCGACAGTCGGGAAGGTTCAACAATGCCTCTCCTTCCTCAGTTGGTTCAGGAAATTCAGCATGCGCTACTTCTACAGATGCACCATTGAGGGCGTACTGTCCCGGTGCATAACAGCCAGGTACAGCAACTGCTCGACTCAGGACCGTGAGAAACTACAGAAGGTTGGGTGCACAGCTCTGACCAACACGGACTCTAACATCCCAACCATTGATTCCATTTACATGGCTTGTTGATGCAGAAAGGCAGCCAGCATCTACCCCAGATTACTGAGGGAAGGGAGGGAGGAAAGAGGTGGGGCATTAATAGATATCTTTGTAGCATCCTTGAACACTGCTGAGGTCCCGGAGGGCTGGAGATCGGCACAGGCTTGGACGACCGAATGGCCTGTTTCTGTGCTGGAATGTTTTGTTCTAACATTATCAAAGACCAATCACACCCCAGTAATGGTCTCCCACAACCTCTTCGATCAGGCTAAAAGATATGGAAGCTTGAAAACACAGAGCAGTTGGTTCATTGAAAGTTTCTTCCTGACTGTTATTAGATGGATGAATGTACTCTCTAATCTCAGATAACGCTGATCTTGTTCGAATTAATCTCGCCTCGCGCACGCCCTGTGCAGCGTAACCTGCATGCCCCTCAGACATGTTTTACAGCCATTGTTCTGTACATCCTTGCTTAATATGATTTGCCTGTACAACTTGGTACATGCCAATGTAAATTCTCACCTCCCTTCCCCCAGCTCCCTCCAGTGCTCGCTCCAAGGTCTCTCCGGTCCTCACCCCCAGCTTCTCCCATTCCCCATCCCTAGCTCATTGTGACCCCATCCCCAGCTCCCTGTGTGCTTTGTCTCTCACTGTTTCTCTCACACTGTCTGTTTCCCTGTGTTTTCTTTTTCTCTGTCTTCTGTTTCTTTGTCTGAACTAACTATCTCCCCTTCTCCCTGTCAATATGACTGTTTGATTCTTGTTTTGTTTCCTTTCTCAGTTTAACTCTCTGTCCTTCTGTTTCCATCGCTGTGTTCTCTCTCTCCTTATACATGTCTGTCTCTTTTTCCCTCGTTGTGATGGTGATGGCTTCTCTATTCTTTTGAAGCATGTGATGGCTCCTTGGTTAGATGTTGGCAATTCAATAAACTCAATTGTGTTTTGGTACCTTGGACATAATTTAAATTTATTGGTTAAATTTCAATTGTTGTCAAAACAGCAAGCAGAACATCGATATCCATTTAACCACCAATAGTTGCATCTAAATATTTTGGAACTGTCTTCTCCCAGTGCTCTGCATACTGACAACTGAAAGCATTCTGTTCATGTGCATAATAGTGTGACGGTAACTGCTCTTCCCAGGACCAAAAGAAATTGCAGAATTTTGTGTGCACAGACCATACTATCATGGAGGACAACCTTCCATCCATTTATACTTCTCGTTGTCAGCGAAAGGCTGGCAACATCAAATATCTCTCCAAAACCTGTAATCATCTCCTACAACCTCTTCCAAAAGGGAAGAGATACAGAGGCATGAAAACATGGGCCTACATGCTCAGGAACACCTTCTTCCCTACTGTAATTAGACTGACGAATTGAAGTCTCTAACTTTTAAAATAATATTAATCTTGTGAAAGACGATCTTGCTTTGCACACCTCCTGTGCAGCTGTCACCTTGTGTGCCTCACTCCCCCTGTCTAAGTGCCACTGAGGCTCAAGGTCTTCTCAAGGGCAATCAAATAAATGAACTAATGCTGGCCCAGCCAGCGATTCCTATATCCCATTAATAAATATAAGAACATGACGACACTCAGGGAACACAGTTGGGATCAAATCGCTTTAAACATGATCTTAGATAGATAGCGATTTCCCTCGGTATCTGAAAGTAGAGCGTTCCTACAAAGCCTTTCATAAACTGATTCAGCGTAAAGCGAAGAAGCATTAATTTATGCGCGAAAAATTTACCTTCCTTGTTAAAAGTGAAAATCCTCTTCGGATTTGTTTTGGTTAGTGAAAACAGGACCTAATGGAGGATTTTCGGAAAGGGAAGTGGCAAAAAGCGAATTTTTGAAAAGCGACATGGGCATGATATTCAGGAAGATGGGAAAAGTTAAAAGAAATGAGGTGGATCTCACATTTTATTTCCATCCCAGCTGATCATCATTCCCTTTGTTTGCGCTTTGTCTTCTATCTCTCTCTTTCTCTATCGATTCAACTCACTCCTCCTGCCCTTCAAAGCAGACTTCCCTGTTACCAGCATTGTTCACACTATTTTCCAGCTGCTTTCAGTTCAGAAAAACTCCCCAGCACTTTCTGATCTTTTCTTTGCATTATTTATGCAATTTCAAATCTCCAGCATCTTTCTTTATTTGGTTTAACTTTCAAATGTGTTATTCCATGGGAAGTCCGCATCTCTGCCCAGGGCAGCATTTGTTAATCATCACTAATTGTCCTGACTGTGAGGCCATTCCACAAACCAATATAAAGTGAAGCTCAATGATATGGGTCTGAAGTCACACTTAACCCAGACTGGGTAGTAGTATTGGACTTCTTTACCGAAGATCATCAGTGAAACAGGAAGGTTTTCAGACAAAATGTGGGTTTTATGGTTGTTTTTCGTGAAATTCACTTTTATTCCAATTCTTATCATTTTTATTTAAGTTCTACCATCAGCTGTAGTAGGACTTGAAACAAATCGCTTGAAACCATGTGTTTCGTTTAATAAGCTTTGCTCCTGAATTACATCCAGCGACATTCCTCCTCTGATACATTGTCCTAATCATGAAGTAATGTCCGAGACAAGAACAATTTTGTGATTGAAATACATGTAACTGGAAAAGTGGCCAGAAGAGAGTTTGAAATATAAGGTCTGAATTTTACCAACGTGCAGACAATGGGTTGTTCAGCCACAGCACTGACGCAGAGATGGAGACTGGGGATATTGTGAGCTGGTAGTGGACAGGGTTGGTGACATAGAGAACAAGAGATATAAATCAGTTCAGGGCAAAAAGCGGTATCGAGGTTGTGCACAGTTTTGTTCTTAGATGTTTGTAAGGGAGTGGTCTGCAATTCAGTTTATTCAAGACTGCAATACTGGTTTATTCAAATCCATCTGAGTTGCACGAGCAAACCTCCCCAGGAGCATGTTGGTGCTCGTCCAGTTAAGATACAATCTGTCTTTTTTGTACAGGTCCCAACCTGCCCTGGAAGAGATCCCAATGATACAACAATCTGGAACTCTCACCCCTGAACTAGATTTTTAACAACATGTTAAGCTCTACTGTCTTCCTCATCCTTCCCTCTTTTCCACATGGCATGGGGAGTAATCCAGAGATTACAGAGGATTATTCTCTCTCACTCTCTCTCTCACACACAAACACATTCAAACACACGCAGAAAGAAACTATATTACTTTTCAGAAGAATACAAATAACCTTAAAATAACCGGAATGATAAGTGGAATGAAGTATTTAGTTAAAGGGAGGATGAGAGAAATTGTGCTTCTTCTGGATATCAGTTTGCTCGCTGAGTTGGAGAGTTCATTTTCAGATGGTTCATCACTGTACTAGGGAACATTATCAGTGAGCCTCTGGTGAAGTGCTGGTGTTATGTCCCACTTGCTATTTATGTGTTTAGGTTTCCTTGAGTCAGTGATGTAATTTCCAGTATTGGTGATTTTATGTCCAGTTCTTTTTGTCAGAGAGTGTTCGATGGGATCAAAATCGATGTGTTTGTTGATAGAGTTCAGGTTGGAATGCTATTTTTCTCGTAATTATCGTGAGTGTCTCTGTTTGGCTTGTCCTAGATGGATATTCAGACACAGTCTAAATCGTGTACTTCCTCATCTGTATGTAAGGATACTAGTGATAGTGGGTCATGTCTTTTTTTCTGGCCAGTTGTTGTTCGTGTGTTCAGGTGGCTAGTTTTCTGACTGTTTTTCTGATGTAGTGCTTGTAACAGTTCTTGCAAGGCTTATTCTTACTTGAGCATAACAAACAAATATGTGAACTAATTGCAGTGCTCAAACCTATGAAAAAAAGTTGGAGAGCAAAACAGGAATACTCTGTTTCCGTTCGTTGGAATTGCAGCATCAAGGAGTTCTAATTTCAAGCTGGTCAGCAAAAGAGCCAGAAATGAGATAAGGAAAAACTTCTTTATTGGGTGAGTTGTTAGGATTTGGAATGGAACTGCCTGGGAGAGTTGTGGATGAACATTAAAAAATAGAACGGGATATGTATTTGCAAATATGAATTTAACAGGCTGCAGAGATAGGGCTGGCAAATGGGAGGGACTTGGGAGATATTCCTGGAGCTGATGTACACACAGTGGCCCATCGCCTCCTCCTATTCTTTATCATGTGTCTGATGTGAATAAAATTCAGGATCCGATTATTTCCCATTCTAAATGCTCACGAATATCTGTTTATTTAGTGCAGCATAAGCATTTAAAATGCAACTATTGCAAGGCCAGCTTCATTATATAGTCTAATTATTGCTCAGAAAATGAATATTTTAAATGTTGTATTCCAATTACTCAAACAAATTTGTCATTTCTTTGGCTCAAATCTCTTTGAAAAGGTCTAACTTTTCACTCACACGATAATATGTTCATAATATGTGCATCGTTTTTGTTCACTGTCCACATTTCATATTAAACAAGATTCTTTCTAAAAATTAAAAGTTTTCAAATTATAGTTCACTAAAATTTGATAGCACAAATCATTTTTTTAGTTGAATATTCGCAGTCCACGCTGAAGTATAGCTGTTACTAATTCGCTGGCAAATAACTGAAGCTTGTACATGTCGTTGAGAAATTAAACTGATTGTTTATATATACATATATAAGAACGCTAATTCTATTTGATTGTTCAATCGTTTGCTCACCCTGAACATGCAATCACTCAGAAGCCAACCACTTTCAAAATGTTGGAGTGATAATGCATTGTTCTGAATCCTGACATTGTGTGTGTAATTCTGATCGCCAAAAGAGATACATCCATGTTGTTTGTTCGATAGAAAATCAAATGTACATTCTTTATTTCTGTGTTAGAAAATCTTGACAGGAGTTTATATTTTTGTTCCATAAATATAGAATCAACATAATGCTTTTCAGAGATTATAGTTCAGTCGAATAATCATAGTTGGCATCTTATTTTTGCCTAATTCACGAAACATAGCAAACATCTGATTAATACATGGGTCACCCAACTGATTGTATCTGAAGAAAGCAGCAGCAAATGACAAGTCAAGAATCGCGTTAATAAGTGAAATTGGCGGAGCGTGCGTGATGTAGAACACCACACATACTCTAATGGCATTCAGGTGAATGTAACAATGAACAACATAACTGGATGTTTTGGGCTAACGCCCCTCCCCAACTTCCTAATTTCACACACATCGCTCCCGCACGCATTCAACAATTGATAAGAGACGACAGGCTGCGTGAAACATAAAACACAGAACAGTACACCACAATATAGACCCTTAGACCCTTGACGTCCAGCCGAACCTTTATCCTACTCGAAGGTCAGACTAACTGACATATCCTTCATGTGCCTATCCAATAGTCACTTATATATCCCTAATGCAGCTGACTCTGCCAACGCTGCTGGCAGTGCATTCCAAGCACCCCCCACTCTCTGTGTAAAGAACCTATCTCTGACATCTCCTCAAACCTTCTTGTAATCACCTTAAAATTATGCCCGCTCGCGATAGCCATTTCCACTCTGCGAGAACGACTCTGGCTACCCATTCTACCTATGCCTCTCATCATCTTATACACCTCTATCAAGTCACCTCCCATCCTTCATTGCTCCAAGGTGAAAAGCTCTAGCTCCCTCAACTTTTCTATGTAATACATGCCCTCCAGTCAAGGCAGCATCCCGGTAAATCTCCCCAGCACCCTCTCCGAAGCCTCAATGTCTTTCCAGTAATGAGGCAACTAGAACTGAACACAATATACTGAGTGTAGTCTCACCAGAGCCTTTTGGCGCTGCAACATAACCTTGTGGCTCTTAAACTTAATCCCAGACTAATGAAAACATATTACATCTTAATAATCTTATCAACTTGGTGACACCTTTGAGCGTCCTATGATATGGAACACACGATCCCTATGGTCCTCCACACTGCCAATAATCCTGCCTTTAACCCTGTATTCTGCATTCACATTCAACCTTCCAAAATGAATCACTTCACACTTATCAGGGGTGAACTCCATCTGTCATTTACCAGCCCAGTTCTGCATCCTGTCAATGTCCAATTACAACCTACAACAGCCCTCCACACTATCCATAACTCCAACATCTTTGTTACATCATAAAACTTACTAAACTACAATTCACTTTATCATCCATGTCATTTGTAAAAATCACAAAGAACAGCAGTCCCATAACTGATTCCTGAAAAACGCCACTGGTTACCAAGCTCCAGGCTGAATACTTTCCATGTTCTACCACCATCAGTCTTCGACAGGCCAGACAATTTTGTATCCATACAGACAGATTTCCCGGTTTCCCTGCATCCCATGCCTCCTTACTTTCTGAATGAGCCGACCTTATGGTAACTTATCAACCACCTGGCTAAAATCCATGTACATCACACCCACTGCTCTACCTTCAATGTGCTTGATCCCATTCTGAAAGAATTCAATAAGTTGTGTGAGGCATGACTTGTCCCTCAAAAAGCCATGCTGACTATCTCTAATCAAACTATGATTTTCCAAGTAATCATAAATTCTGTCTCTCAGAATCCTTTCCAATACTTTGCCCAATACAGAAGTACGACTGACTGGCCTGTATTTCGCAGGATTATCCGTATTGCCTTTCCTGAATAAGAGAATAACTTTTGCCACCCTCCAATCATCAGGCAGTATTTCACTGGACAGTGAGGACACAAAGATCATCGCCAAAGGCGGAGCAATCTCTTCCCTCAGTTCCACTGACAACCTCTAGTGCTTCCTGTGTGGTCCAGGGGACTTATCTATCCTTCTGTTTGGACTTCACTCATTCTGTACTTCACCTCACTTTATCTGCTCCCTGTCCAACCAACTGATTGACTGCTTTCCATTTCAGGGCTATATACAGTGCTGCCCTCCTGAGCAAGTTAAATTCCAAATATTCTATGAATCATGGAATGGAAAAAAATTGAACATACCAATGCCTTCCTGATGAAGGGCTTATGCCCAAAGCTTTCACTGTCCTGCTCCTCGGCTGCATCTTGACTCGTTGTGCTTTACCAGCACCACACTTTTCGACCCTGATCTCCAGCATCTGCAGCCCTCACTTTCTCCATTACTGAGGGCTGATCTCGCTGCACACTGAGCAGGGAATTAATCAGCAGGAATTTATTGTATTTGAAGCTGACTGTTCAGTTCTGGAACGTTGCATTTGATTAACACATTAATTAAAAATAAATTACAATTCAACGATTATTCATACAGTCCCAGAGTTACAGTTTTAGTTCACGGAAAGGCAGCTTGATAAAAAGTAATTGGCTGAAGAACTCCGAGGTACAGAGTATTCCAGGTGCTATATTCCAGGCTGGATGTCCATTACCATAATGCTGGGAATATTATCAGATCTTCAGATTTGATAAGGGAACGAGGTGACATGGGGAAGTGGATATTGTTGCCATCACATAGATGCGTTTGAGGGAGGTTAGCGCTGACAACTCAATATTCTGTGGTACAAGAACTATGGGCAGCATAGGAGAGGGGCAAAAGATAAGGTGGTGTTGCCTTATTAATTATGGAGTCAAAGACTGCAGTAAGGGCGGATGATATCTTGGAAGGGCATTCAAATGACGGTTTGTGGGTTGGAATTAGGTTCACATCAATGACAGACACACTACTGGGGACATATTATAGGCCCCCAGATAAAATAAAATACAGGGGCAGGTACATAACCAATTCACTGAGGTGTGTCAATGCAATAATAGGATCATTATATTCAGGCATTTCAATTACAAACATTGATTAGGGCAGCGATAATTATTTTTAAGAGGGCAAAAATGTCTTGACATTTATTCCAGAGAGCTCCTCATATAAACATGTAGCAGATACAACAATGGGTGGGGCTGTGCCGAGCCTCACTGTGGAATGAAGCCAGTCAGGTGTTGCAGGCAGGATTGGCGGAGCATTTCAGTATCAGTGACCATGACTCAAGCATTTTTAGCTTATTAAGGAAAAGACCAAAAGGAAAAAGGCTTGAAAAATAAAAATAATTTGGATGATAGAGGCAGGTCTTATCAAAAGAAAGACAGGATCTGGCCACTGTATAATTACTTCTGGGTGAAACTTTAGCAGAACAGCGTGGGCGTGATGGGGATCACATGCTCAAAATGGAATTGATGAAGGTGTCACCACAACATGTTACAATAAAGATAAAAATGAGGAAAACAAGCCCAGAGAGTATGGAATGTCTACAAATATTCAGAACAGAATTAAAAATGAAAGAGAAGCTTAAAGCACGCATAAAGTGAGCAGGTCAATGGAGGTCCCAGAAGAGTAGAGAACGTGTTGGGCTAAATTCAAGAAAGTAAATAGAAGAGCAAAAAGCGGGGTGATAAAAACATTAATGGGCAATATTATCAAGAATTCAGACATTTTATCGGTTTAATAAGGGTAAGAGGGTAACAAGAGAAAGAATAGGGAGTATTAGGGACCGAGGAGGCAAACTGTGCAGAGAACCTGTGAATGTCAAACACGTACTGCATATTGGTCTTCACTTTGGAGAAGCAGTTCCTGGACAGAAGCTGAGGAATAATTGGAAGTTGATGCAGGATAAAAAGTGGGCAAATCTCTAGATCTGGATGAACTGTATCTTAGACTGATGTGAAAGATGAGGGAGGAGATTACAGGCTCTTACATTTTGTGCTTTATTTTGTTTTGCCTTTGGCCAGCGAGGTGGTGTGATCAAACAGAACAACATCTAATGTAGGTTCAACTTCCACACAGAGTGCTAGAAAAAAAAAAGCCATGGGATGAAAGACCACTATGTCTCACATCAGTGGGAGGGAAACAATTGCAGAAAATTGTGAAGGCTGTTAAGAAATGATCACTAAATATCTTCAAGGCTGAGATCCACAGATTTTTTAAAAAGGGTTACAGGGGAAACGCAGGAAAATGGAATGGAATGTTATCAGAATAAATGTACCCTAATTGAAAGTAAACGCAGAGTTAGAGAGCGGATGGACATACTGTCGCTCGTATGTCCATTGGCAAACCTTTTTTAATAGACTGTACTTACTGGAATATCAACATCTCTCACTCCGGAGTGAGACACAGTTTCGAATACAATCAGTAGTTACAAGGAATTCATAAATGCAGTACTAGGAGACCGAAAAAAACAGAGGTCTGCGCCAACGCGGATGGGCTGTCAGGGTGAATATTTGCATCAGCGCAGTCACCACTACTAGGAGGAAGACCTCAGCAAGACAACCCCACCCCCACCCCCCATGTCCAAGCATGGGCCTGGTGTTTAGGAATGCTTAAGGCCCAAACAATACATCACTGTAGTGCCTCCATCCTACCCTAACCAAACCTAAATGTGGAGTGGTCTATTAACGTACTGTGAGTGGCAGAATAGGTAGTAATGCTTTGGTTCCAGAGAAATCGGTGAGCAGCAGTTCAGCAAAAGGTAAAGGTAAGCTCAGATAAACTCTTTTTTAACGCTAGTCTGACAGCAGTGGAGATGGCAGTTAGGACAGTTGTATGTTCCTCCTGCGGTTTGTGGGAACTCAGGGAGATTTCCATTATCCCCGATGACTACACGTGTGGGCAGTGCACCCTGCTGCAGCTCCTGGGAGACCGTGTTCAGGAGCATTATGGATCATCCGAGATATGGAACACTTCATAGATAAAAGCTTTAGTGAGGTGATCACACCCAAGTCCCTCCCTTAGCCATGTTTCTGTAAGGACTATAATATTCCAGTCTCATGTAAAGATCCACGCCCTGAGTTCATCTGCGTTACCTGTCAGCCCAGTTCCATTTAATTAAAAGCAATTTAATCCAACAGGCTTTCCTTGCTTCCTGTCGTGTTCCAAGCAGAGAGTATCTGGGCGACCACCAGGAATGGCGAAGGGAGTAGGCAGAAAGTGCAGGAATCCCCTGTGGCAATTCCTCTCGAAACCAAGTATACCATTCTGGATACTGGTTTTGTGTATGTTGGGAGATGGGCTCGGTGTCAGGGAATGATTGTTCAGGGGAAAGCAGCAGTAGCCAAGATGGATGCGCTGGATCTGGGGGGCAGCAGGAAAGGATAAAGGTAAACAGGGTCTTAGAGATAGGAGATTTGATTGTTAGGGGGCACAGATCGGAGATTCTGTGGCCTCAAAATGGAAACTAGGATTTTGTGTTGGATCTCAGATTTCAGGATCCAGGATGTTTCTGAGTGGCTGCTGAATGTTCTCAAGAGGGCGGGTGAGCAGCCAGAAGACATTGTGCACGATGGTACAAATGACACGGTTAGATATAGGAATGTGTTTCTATAGAATGATTAACTGAGAACTAGGAGAAAAGTTAAAAACCAGGACCTCGGTAGTGATAATTTCCAGATTACTTCCAGTGTCATGAGCTACTGAAGGTAAGAATAGGAGGATATCAAGATAAATATATGACTAAAGAATTGGTGGGAGGGAATCATATTTTTAGACCATTAGGAGCTTTTCTGTGACAGAGTTGACCTGTTCAGGAGGGACTGGTGACAGATCCACTTGAGGGGGAATCAATATCTTCGCAGTCAGTTTTGCTAGTACAACAGGGGAGTGTTTAAACGAGATTGGCAGGAGGTGGAATCCTCAGCAGCAGGGAGGCAAGTGAGAGGCTGGATGGAGATACAGTAATCAAACATAGTACGTTGAGGAGCCATATCAGGCTGGACCACGATAGGGAACAAGAAATGCCGATGGATTAAATTGTGTTTATTTCAGAGCAAAAGAGCTGACAGTTAAGGCCGATGAATTCAGCGTGTGGATAGGTTATCGGCGCTCGATAGTTTAGCTATTACAGAAACATGGCTGAGGGATGGATAGGACTGACAGCTTAATGTATCAGGGTTAAATGCATTCGAAGGAACAGAGATTGTGGAACGAGAGGAGGGGAGTTGCATTTCTGAATAAAGGGTGTATCGCAGCAGTGATCAGAGATAAAATAACTGATGGATCATCCAATGAGGCTTTGTGGGTGGAACTAAGAAATAAGAAGGGGATGGTGACATTATTGGGGTTGTACGGTAGGCCCCCAAATTGTAAACAGAAATTGCAGGAACAAAAATATGTAGAGAGATTGCGGAGACTTTCAGGAACATTTTGGTTGTCATAATGGGGGCTTTAATATTTTTTATAACACAGACTTGCACTGCCAGAGCATTAAGGGATTTGATGGGATGGAATCAATTAAGTGCGTCAGGAAAATTTCCCCAAGCAGAATGTCGAGGGTCCTAATCGGGAAGGAGCAATATTTGTCCTACTCTTAAGAAATAGGTCAGGACAGGTGAGTGAGGTGACAGTAGATGTGCACTTTGGGACCAGTGACCATACATCTATTAATTTTAAAATAGTTATGGAGAGGGAAGAAATTGGTCCACAGTTTCTAGTTCTAAATCGGGGCAAGGTTAATTTTGATGGACTCAGGCAGGAGTTTGCAGGGGTTGATTGGAGTAGTATGTTTGCAAGCAAAGGGACCTCCAGCAAGTGGGAGCTTACGATCTATATGTTCCTGTGAGTGTGAATGGAAAGTTTACAGGAATGAGGTACCCTGAATTACAAGAGATGTTTAGGCTTTTACCAAAAGATATGTGGAGGCGTGGCTCAGGTAGAGGCAGCTGGGATCAAGCGAATCCCTGAAGGTGTACAGGGGATACAGGAGTTTACTGAAGAAGGAAATCAGAAGGGAGAAGAGGGCGTATGAGATAACTTTGCCTGAGAAGATCAGGGTGAATCCAAAGAGATGCTTTAAGTATATTAAAGGAAAAGCAGTAGCTAGAGAGAGAATAGGACCCCTCAATGGATATGTATGTTGGGAACCATAAGAGATGAGCGATGTCCTCAACAAATATTTCTCAGAGCAGGGGCTAGAGAAGAACTTACGGGGGCCCTGGCTGATAATTTTGATCATCAGTTACCACAAGTGAGATCCCAGAAGACTGGAGGAAAGCAAGAAGGACTGAAAAATAATGTCTGGGAAATATAGACCAGTAAGCTTAATACCTGTGTTAGGTAAATTAATTGAGAAGATTCTGAGGGATAAAATGTATATGCATTGGGAAAACAGGGTTTCATTAGTAATAGTAAGAATGGCTTTGTCAGTGGAAGTTCATGCCTGTTCTTTGATGATGTGACCAGGAAGGTTGAGTAGGGCGGGCCAGTTGACATCTAAACGTGTGGTGGTGGAAAAGCACAGCAGGTCAGGTAGCATTCGAGGGACCGGAGAATCGACGTTTTGGGCACGACTCTATCATCAGGAATGTTCAAGACATCGATATTCCTGCTTCTCGGATGCTGGCTGACCAGCTGAGCTTTTCCAGTGCCACACTTCTCAATTCTGATCACCGGCATCTGCAGTGATGACATTCTCCAAGGGTGGTCGATCTGGTGTATATGGATTTCAGTTCCACCAGAACAGGATGTGGCTTCTCAGCCCCTGGACCATGATATACATTTACAGGAAGAGACCAATCAGCCCCTCCAATCTATAGAACTAGACCCAGTTTAGATCATGCAGCAACAATGTCAACCTATTCAGCTACTTGAAGTACCACGGGATATGGAAGAGGCAATAAAGTGACTGGGCTATAGGGTTTATTGTAATAATACCAGGCTATATAGCCCGTCAAGCCTGTCCTTCCTTCAGTAAGGTCAGGGCTGATCTCTCTTGGCCGCAATTTCTCTTTCATGCCCAATTCTTTGTAGCCTTAACTCCCTGATGTGTCAACATTCATTAACACCACCCTGCTCCCTCAAACATTCAGAGCTGTAGTTGTCTGGGATAGAGAGGTCCCAACAGTCACTACCCTCTGAGAGAAGGAAACAGTCCCCACACATTTACCTTGGCCGTTGACATGAACAAAAGCTATGAACTTAAAAATCTCACAACACCAGGTTATAGTCCAACAGGGTTAATTGGAAGCACACTAGCTTTCGGAGCATCGCTCCTTCATTAGTTGATGGTGGAGGGCTCAATCGTACACACAGAATTTAGAGCAAAACTTTAGTGTGATGTAAATGAAATTATAACATTGAAAAATTGATAGTCTGTTGAGTCTTTCATCTGTTTGAATACCATGATATTTAATTTTGTACACCCCAGTCCAACACCCATCTCCAAATCAAAAGATATGAACACAGCGTCAGAATGACTGGCCCTGAAAGGACATGACTGAACAAGATGTCAAGGAGGCTGAATAAAATTGCACCTAATTGGAATCAGTTGTAAATATCCCAAGCTGTTGGGCCATTTGGAGCACCATGTGGCTGATGGAGATCAATCCTCTCAGTCCCTGGATATCTCTGTTGGCGGTCCTCAGGGTAGCTTCCTCGGCACAAACATCTTCAGCTGCTTCAGCAACGTCTTACTCTCCGTCATTCGATCAAAAGTGAGGATGCTCAGAAAAGATCGCATAAAACAGCAAAACATGGACAACATTCAAGCTCATGCTGTTAATGTGTAGGCAACATTCATGTAACAGCACTGCTGGACCCTGAACATTTCCACAGGACTAAAAATGAGGAGCTCATTCAGCATCTCAAGCTGGTTTCACAGAAATATGAGAATGCCATTCAGCCCATAGAAGCTATTGGATAAGTAGAGGCACAGCGCATTCACTCTCTCTTACCTATTACACAAGAAGAGATTTTTAAAAAAAACTACAAATGTTGGAATTTAGGAAACTGGAAGACCACAACAAGCCAGGCAGCATCAGGAGAAAAAGTCCACATCTTGGGTATAACCTTCCTTCATGTCTGGGGGTGGGGGCAAGGGTGTGTACTGATAATGAGGCGAGGTGGGGAAATAGGAGGAGACGGCGTGTTGTGGTGGCGAACACAGGTAAAGGGTACCACCGGGTTGGCCAATGGGAAGAATGAATCCAGTTGACAGTTGGAAGATGGGTTGATCAGAGGAATGGAAAGGGGAGTGGCTAAGCAGGAGATCTGGGGATTGGAAGGGAGGTTACTAGAAATTGGAGAACTCAGTGTTGAGACCCCTGGCTGTAGGCTACACAGGTGGAATATGAAGCGTTGTTCCTCCAATTTGTGCTTTGGTTCTTTGTGGCAATGGATGAGGTCAATGATGTCATGTCGGAATGGGATTAGTAGGTGTAATTGAAATAGGCAGTGACTGGGAGGTCAGGTCAGCGCTTACAGGACCAGCTGAGATGCTCAGCAAACCATTCCTCTTAGTTTGCATTTGGTCTCCCCGATATAGAGAAGACCACATCAGGAATGGCAGACACAGTAAACTAGGTTGGATCCCATTACCTGGCACATCTTCCACAAGGACTGATCCCTTCACAAATTTTGTTTCGTGCCATACTCCCCACCAAACCTGTCAATCCCCATGGGCAACTGACACTTGCAGATGAAAAATGAAATACATCACCTGCTGGCACACACCTCCCTCACATCTATCCAGCTCCCCAAACAGTCCTTCCAGGGGAAACAGAGGTTCACCTGCCTCTCCTTCAACGTAGTTTACTGCAGTAGGTTCTCCTGATGTGGTCTTGTCTACATCGGGGAGAGCAACGTAAACTAAGTGCACATTTCACCGAGCATCACAGCCCGGTCCAAAGGGGCTGGCCTGAGCTCCCAGTCACCACCCATTTCAATTCCCCTTCCCAATTCCTTTCCAACATGACCTCCTTGGCTTCCTCTGTTGCCACAGTGAGTCAGACCGCAAATTGGACGAACAACATCTTACCTTCTGCATGGTTAGCCTACAGCCTGGAGGACTCCACATTGAGTTCTCCAATTTTAAATAACCATTCCAGCCCCGCCTCCTCCCTTCCATTCCACCAAATGACCCCACCTTCTAGTTCCCAACTATATTCATCCCTCCCATCGACCAACCACGTTGCACCCACCACTTGTGTCCACCTATCCCCTACCTCACCATCCTTCTGCTCTCCACACCCCAACCACTCCTTTCCCTCTTTATCTGCAGTTCCCCCTACCCCCACCTGCACTCCTGAAGAATGGGTATACTTGAACTGTTGACTTCTTCACCTCCTGATGCTACCTGACTTGCTGTTTCTTCCAACCTCCTGTTTGTCTAATGTTACACAGGAATAGAACGAATCTAGTCAGCACAGCACGCAGGTAAGCAGCTACCACGGGTCACCCAATAATAAGCCTCTTCCCTGGAACGAGGAAGAGGACATTCAGCCACCCGAGACACTGACACACGAACAGAAGAGGCCATTCAGCCCCTCCAAACTGTTACACGGAAATAGGAGGTTGTCATCGATGCTGTAACCTTACAAACCAATGAAGCAGAGAATGCACAAACAGACTGTTCCATGCTGTGCCTTCTGGCTCCATTGCTAATGTTTCATGCGTGTTGCATTAACGTGGTTTGCTGATGGTAAGGAAGCACAGCGGATGATTTGTGTCATGTCTCAAGGAGGCATCTTCCATCTCTGAGAACACAGTCTAGTCTTCTGCATGGAGGTCAGAAGCTTTTGAGATAGGGGATTAAAAAGAGAGGAGAAGGTTCTCAGCTGAGCAAAGGGAGAGTGAATTTAAACTTGATAAGTTGTGATTTAGTAAGCAAAGTCAAGTGAACAGGCTGGAGAGTAAAAGGGACATTAGTGATGTATACAACTATGTCAAAATTCTGCCACATTTTGATGAGAAAGATGTTGAAGCCTTCTTTATTTCTTTTTTTAAAATGGCTAGGCAGGTAGAGTGGTGAGAGGATGTATGGGTAATGGTAGTTCAGGCTAAGCTGGTCGGCACAGTTAGTGAGGTATTTGCTGCCCTGCCAGTTGAGGCGTCAAGAGATTATGAAGACGTGAAACAAGGTATTTTATGTGCTTACGAATTGGTACTGGAAGCATACAGATAGCAATTCAGAAACATAAAGAAGGAACAAGATCAGCCTTATGTTGAGATCCGGGTTCAATTCCCGCCTCAGGCGACTAACTGTGTGGAGTTTGCACGTTCTCCCCGTGTCTGCGTGGGTTTTCTCCGGGTGCTCCGGTTTCCTCCCACAGTCCAAAAATGTGCAGGTCAGGTGAATTGGCCATGCTAAATTGCCCGTAGTGTTAGATAAGGGGTAAATGTAGGGGTATGGGTGGGTTGCGCTTCGGCGGGGCGGTGTGGACTTGTTGGGCCGAAGGGCCTGTTTCCACACTGTAAGTAATCTAATCTAATCTAAAAATAAGACCTATGAAGCTCTAAGGGAGATTATTCTGCTGGAGGAGTTTAAAACCTCACTTCCAGAGATGATAATAATTCATGTGGAGGAAAAGAAAGTTCAGAAATTGAGAAGCGCAGGAGAATTAATAGATGAATACATGCTGCTGCATAAGACAAGCTTCCAGCCAGAATTTTGTCCTGTGAGGGATAGAGTTTGGGAGAAGGGGAGATGCTACACTATAAAAGAATGAGTAGAACATATGAGTTTACCACAGGTTAAAGAAGCTGCCCAAGAGAGTGAAAAGGAGGTGAAAGGCCTCAGGTGTTTTCACTGTAATGGAGTGGAACACAGAAAATTACAGTGCCGGTGGTTTCCGAAGGGCATTGGGAAAAGGTGTTTTCACCAACATAAGGAGGTTAATGTATGGTCACAGTGCTGATTGTTAAGAAAAGGACTGTGGGAAAAGATGTGGTAAACGAAGCTAAGCCAGTGGCATTAGTGAAAGATTTAAAGGAAACCCCAACAAGACCGAAGAGCTGCAGGAAAGTGCACAGCCAAGGCAGGGGCTGGGTATGGAGTTGGTACCTGATCTCTATAAAGAATTTGCGTCTGTGAGTAAAGTTTACTCAGAACTAACGGGGGTAGAAGAGCAAGAAGTTACCATTTTGAGAGATACATGATCTAACCAGACGATAATAGGAAGAGATGAATTAATTTGCAGTCTTTCTGATCTGTTACCCGGGAATGCATTAATTTATGGGAAGGATGGACAGAAATTTAGCATTTCCCAATGTAAGATCAGGTTGGAGTGCCTAATCAAGACTGGGGAAGTTATAGCGGGAAAGTTTGACAGACTGTCACATCCAGGAATGCAGTTTGTTCTTGGGAACGGTTTAGCAGGGTCCAAGTTGGGAGTGACATCGCTTGTTGTGGAGAAGCCCAAGGAAGACAAAGAAACGGAAGTGTGAAATCGGAAATATCCTGGTATTTTCCCAGGCTGTGCAGTAACCATATTCCACTATTATAAGTCACAGCACGAAGGACAACCTATAGACAAAGATGAAGGAGTTGAGATTCAGTTAATGGACACCCTGTTTGCCGTAATGGTGCAGGGAAAACCTGAACAGGCAATGGGTCAGACAGAGGTGTTTTGTCCTGAAAGGCTAAAGGACTTGAAACAGACAGACAAGACGATAAAAGATATATATGTGGATGTGTACTCTGAAAAGGAGGCAGAGGATATTCATGAGGGTTATTATCTGAAAGATAGACCTTAAGACAGAAATAGAGACCACATCAGGTTAGTGCAGAGGAGAAATGTGCTGAGGTGCACCAGATTGTGTTGCTGATAGCATAGAGACAGGAGGTTTTACAGGTAGGATATGAACTACCTGAAGGAGGTCACTGAGGGGTACGAAAGACTCGGGCTAAGGGACAAAAATATTTTTATTGACCTGAAATGCACAAAGATGTGGTTAACGTTTGGCATACATGTCATTCATGCCAGATGGTAGGTAGGACACGGACAGTAATGAAACTAGCACCTCTGTTGCCAATTCCCACATTTGAAGACCACTTCATGTGACTTATAAATGAGTGTGCAGGTCCCCTCCTGAAAAGTAGAGGAGAGAAAGAATTGGAGAAACAGGTGTTATTTACTCCCCCACAGAGTGAAGAATCAATTCCAAATGTCGTGGATTTTGATGTGCCTCAAAATATGTCAAAAACGTAGAAGTCCTTGAGCAGTGGGGTAGATTAGTAAACTATCTGTCTCAGGAGCATAGAACACAGTTGAAAGGTTTGTTATTGCAATATGAGGACATATGTTAGAATCATATGGTGGGCACTATTGTATATGAAGTTGTTGTAGAGAGTACTGTTCCGATAAAACAATCCATATCGGCTTTATCCCTCAAAGCCAGACAGGTCCAGAAGGAGGTGGAGGTTATGCTCAATGAGGACATCATCGAACCAAGCCCGAGCGAGTGGAGCTCGCCGATCATCTTAGTTCCCAAACCGGATGGGACTCAATGATTTTGCTTGGATTATTGGAAGATCGAGACTGTTACAAAATCAGACTTACATCCAATACCGACATTGGAGGACTGTATCGAGAAAGTTGGACAAGTCAGTTACATCACGAAGTTGGATTTAATGCGTGGTTTCTGGCAGGTACCTTTATCAGAGACAGTGAAATAAATTTCTGAATTGTAACAGCAAATGGTCTGTATCAATTCAAAGTGATGCCCTTTGGAATGACAAACACACCCAACACATTCCAAAGACTCATGAACAGAGTTGTAGCCTGATTAATAAACTGTGCAGTCCGTTTAGGCAATGTCGTGATCTTCACTAAGTCCTGGAAAGATCACTTGGTACAGTTGGCAGAGCTTTTTGAACGAATACGAGAAACAAAACTGCTGATAAAATTAAACAAAACACAATTTGTGAAAGCAGACATGATGTTGTAGGGACAAAATATCTGCCATGGAAGGTTGATACCATGGAACGCAAAGACAAAAGCAACCGAGGAATTTCCACGGCCAACCTCGAAGAAAAAAGGTGCTTCGCTCCTTCGGAGTCAGCGGATTCTATCGGAAGTTTGTTCCAAATGTCAGCAGTGTAGTAGCACCGTTTACCGACTTGCTGAAGAAAAACACAACCTATTGGATGACAGAACAATGCCAGGAGACATTCGACCATTAAAAAGAAATATTGAGCACCAAACCAGTTTCAGCTACACCAAACGCTTGAAAACATTTCAAAGTTGCCGTCGATGTGAGTGACATAGGAGTTGGAGCTGCACTGTGATGAGATGGGATCGTCCTTTTCAAAGAAGATCAACATTCACCAGAGAAAATATTCCACGATTGAGAAAGGACTGTTGAGTTTGGTATTACTGTGAGTACACATTAAAATGTTATAACTAACAGAGTGTTGGAGATGGTTGTGTACACGGACCCCAATCTGCTGACATTTTTTGAACGCTTTAAAGGCTATTTCATTGGAGTCTTATGTTACAGACTTTTAATTTAAAAATCGTACACGTAGCGTGTCGTAAGTATGTAATCTCAGATGCGTTCTCACAGATTTAACTGAAAGATTAGACGAGATTTGAAATTATCCAATGTTACATATATGATAAGGGGAAGAAGTTAAGGTGAACTTAGATTTAGGTTATCGGTGTGTTATGGTAATGTGTTGAAAGAATAGAAAAACAAATGAGACCGTGTTTTCATTATGATTGTTCTTTTTTGAGAGAGAAGGGGTTATGAATGTGTAAAGGGTATTGTACCTTTAAGAGAGTTGAAGGATTTCCAAGCACAGTGAGTTCTGGAAAATTTACAATGTAACATGTGGTCCAGCAGCTTGCAGTACCTGGGTTACTATGAGACAAAAAATAAAATCAAATTTGATCAATTCATTTAAATTATGTCCCAAGAAGCTAAACTACAATGGAGTTTACATTTGGCATTTGGCAATATTATAAAAAAATGGAAATTACCCGATGATTTGGGATAGAAAGCTGAAAAGGAATTTGACCAGTTCGGGGAGAACTGCCACGGCACCAACATCGGCAGACTGACCGGAGAATAGGTCACCAAAATGTACCTTTATTTATCAATGACCTGTGAAACAGAAGCTCTAAGGAGAAGAAGCGAAGACAGAGGACGATACAAAGAGAAGATTCGACAGCTGGCTGGTTCTGAAATTTGAATGTTTTGGTATATCTTAATTGGGGGAGGGGTGGGGTGGGGGATTATCGGACCAGTATTATAGAAGAGTAAGTAAAAGATTGGTCAGAGAAAGGAGTTGCAAAAAGTTGTTAGGTAATTATTCCCTGTTAGACATTTTTTTAAAAAATGTTAATTCTTGCTTTAAATAGTGACCTTTAGGATGGTTATTGGCCTTCCGAATTTTTACAAATTACAGCATGGGTTAAATCTTTTCTGTGTTGCAAGTTTAAATTAGCGTGGGGTGGTGGAGATGGTGGGAGGGGGGGAAGGTTTCCCCCGTGTTGTAACATATTAAATCGGATTTCTCTGCACAGATGCTGCCAGACCTGCAGAGCTTTTCCAGCACATTTCTGTCTTAGTTTCTGGTTTACGAAATCTGAAGTTCTCTTGACTTTCTTATGTGTATCATTGACAGCCACGGTTGAGGTCCTGGAGGACAGGAAGACAGCTAATGTTGTTACATTATTTGTAATTTGGCTGCAAAGAAAACCCAGGGAACTACAGACCAGTGAGTTTGATGTCAAGGGTGAATAAGTGTTTGTAGGAGATTCTGGGAGGCAGGATTTACATGCATTTGGAAAGGCAAGGACTGATTAGGGATATTCAGCACGTCTTTTTGTCTGGGAATCCATGTCTCACAAACTAGATTGGAGTTTTTGAAGAAGTGATCAGGAAGATAGATGAAGGTAAAGCAACATACGTTGTCTATGTGGACCTTATTAAGGCCCAACAAGGTTCCACATGGTAGTTTGTTTAATAAGGTTAGATCGCAGGAGATCAGGGAGAGCGATCCACTTAGATACAAACAGACTTGACTGTAGTAGACAGAGGGTGCTGGGAGAGATCTGCTGTTCCAATTGGAGGCCTGTGTCCAGCGTTGTGCCACAAGGACCAGGCTGCTGTTGTTCATGGTTTTTGTAAATGGTTTGGATGAGCATATTGGAACCGTGGATAGGAATTTGGAGGAGAAACCCCCAAAATTGGAGTTATGGTGGACAGTGAAGAAGGCTGTCTTAGAGAACAAAGATATCTTGATCTACTTGACAAGTGGGCTGAGGATTGGCTGATGGATCTTCATGCAGATAAATGCGAGATTTTGCATTTTGTTAGACAAAAGTGTGTAGGATTTATTCAGAAAATGGTAGCGCGCTGGGGGGAGTGTTGCCAAACAGGGAAACCTCGGGTCCAGGTACATAGTTCCGTGAAAGTTGAGTCGCAGATTGACAGGACAGTGAATAAGGCGTAAGGCAAGCTGACTTCCAATGGTCAGAGGATTGATTATAGGAATTGGCACATCATGTTGTGGCTCTACAAGAGAATGGTAAGGCCACATTTGAAGCAATTCTTGTTGTCCTGTTATTGGAAGAATGTTATAAACTGAGAAGGGGACAAAAGTATTTAAAATTATGTGACAGAGACGGGAAGTTTTAAGATATAAGGATAGGCTGGGATTTTGTTCCTTTTGCGTTGGAGGCTTAGAGGTGACCTTTATTATATCATGAGATGCATGGATAGGATAAATAGACAAGATCATTTCCTCCAGGTGGGTGTGTCCAGAACCAGACAGGATAGGTTTAAGGTGAGAGTGAAGACATTTAAAAGAGATCTAAGGGACAGTTGTTTCTCACAGAGGGTGGCGTGTATATGTAGCGAGCTTTCAGAGGAAGTAGCATTGGGGAGTACAGTTACAACATTTGAAAGACAATTGGATGTGTACATGAATACCAAAGGTTTGGAGGGGTGTGCGTCTAAAGAAGAAAAATAGTAATCATTCAGTTTAGGAAACCAGGTGAGTATGGACGAGTTGAGCCAAAATGTCTGTTTGAATATTGTATTATTCTAAGAGTCTATGACTTTTTCACGCCTCCTTCATCACTAGTCTTTAATTGCATTCAATTCATTTCCAGGTCAAAGCTCATCTGTAGATATTTTAAATGATCTAACTCTCCAAACCTTCTGAAATAGAGAATTCCTGATATTGATGTGGTTCTGCAGACCACAGCAGCAGCAGAAACAGAATTAAATTCTGTTTAAATTAACGTTTTTCCTGGGATAATCCCTCAGTCTACCATGCCAACCAAGTTGATCTATGGTTTAGTGATGTATAGGTGAACGTGCCAGTGTCCCAATCGTGTGTACCTAAACCTGATGACAACCCGTTAAAGCTACCATAACTAACTGTCTGCATTCCAAACTGCAGCAATAACATGTGATCGAGAGGGTGTAATGATCACAACACCAACAAACCAACAGTACTGTCACATCCAGCCATAAATGGTGATGGGCGGTTAAACAATTTCATGGAGGAGAGGGCTCACTATTATCCCCATCCTAAATAATGGAACAGTCCTGTACATCAGTGTAAAAGATAATGATGTATTTTTGGCAAGATACTCCGCCAGACGTGTTGAGTGGATGATCCACCTCACCCTCGCCATGATGCCCACAGAATCACAGATGCCAGTCTTCAATCAATTCGATTTGCTTCAAGTGAAATGAAGAAACAGCTGAACAGAGTAGATACGACAAGGGCAAAGGGCCCTGACACGATTCCTGCAACAGGACTGAAGTCTTGTGCTGCACAACAACCGTGTCCCTGGGAGAAGCTGTTTCATTCCAGCTCCAACTCTGACATCTTCTTGGCAATGTGGAAAATTACTCAACTATGTCCAGTCCGCGAAGCGGAGAATAATTACAATCTGACCATTTGCCACCCCCTCAGTCCCATCACGATAGTTAAACTGGTAGAAATTCTTTTGGACAGATCTGTCAATCCGCACAGAAATAACCAGCTCAGTGTGGTTTCCAATAGGTCCCGACGTGGAGATGGTGCTTTTGTGGAAATATCACTGGGTTACTAATCCGGTCCAGGCTAATGCCCTGGATAGCTGATGGAATTAAAAAGCAATTAACAACATATCGAGATCTAAAATCTGGTATCAGTAATGATGATGCTGAAATCAATGCCGATTGTAAACTCCAATTTGCTTCATCAATGTACATTCAGGAAGTGAATTCTGGCCTGGTGAATTCCATGCATTCCTGGTCTGGCCTAAACGATACTCTGTACACACATGCATGTGATAAACTTTTCAATGGTCTCGAAAACGGCAAAGTAGGAAACAAAATTGTATCAAACTGCTCTGAAGTTTGTAAGGATAAAACTGACAGAATTCCCGGCACCAGCCTCAGTATCGGAAAAGGGAATGGGAAACACATTTCTGTTGACCCTGCAGAGGCCTACTTCCTAACGTCTGAGAGCTTGTGACCGCCATACTCCAGATGCCTCCCGCTCCCTTTCGTGTCGAGAAATCCTTCCTCATATTCAGTGCCTTGTGTTCCACTGCTTATGTGGCAGAGAAATTCCCAGAGTCACCAGTCACTGAGTGCAGACATTTATTCTCATCTCAATGCAGAGTGGCCTGTCTGTACCTAATACGGTGGCCTCTTGTTCTAGACGTCCCAGGCCGGGGAATTATCATCTTCCAATATGTCTCACACTGTTATAGTTTTATATGTTTCACTGAGATCTCCACTCATTTTCCTGAAGCCCATTGAACACAGGCCTAAACGCCCCAAACTCTGCTCTCACAACAAGCCTGTCATTCCAGAGATCAGTCTGGTCATCCTTCACTGCACTCCCTCAATGTCAGGTTTGTCACTTATTAGGTAAGGAGACCAGTACTGCACACCATACTGCACAATGTTCGAGATGGGCTCTCACCGAGGCCCTGTACAGCTGCAGTAAGACACCCTTACTTCTGTCAGTCAATCCCCTAGAAATTAAGGTCAACACACCATTTATCTTCCTGCCTGCTTTCTGCTCTTGCAATATTGCTTTCAGTGACTGGTGTACAAGGAAATACAGATCCTTTAAAATGTTACAGCTCCCCACTTGGTGGGTTTATGTACACTGGTCAGCGTGTCAATACCATTGCCAGTATTGACTTCTGGGTTCAGAACTCACTGCCCTGCACTGACTTCGGAGGGCTGCGCAACAGGAAAAAAAAGAAAGAACATAAATCCCTTCAAAACCAACATGTTTCATACAATCCCTTTTGAAATGATAGTTTGCTGTTCTATTGTACCTATCAAAGTACACACCATCACATCCACCCCCATTGATCTTCATCTGCCACATATTTGCCCATTCACTCCACTTGTCTCAATCACTTTGGAGCTTTTTTTAAAAAATCCTCCTCGCCCACTAACAATCCGACATCATTTAGTGCTGTCAGCAGACTGAGAAATATTGCATTTGATTCCCTCATCTAAATGATGGTAAGCATTGAGAATAGCTGTGTCACAATCACTAATCCCTACGACACGCCATGATCCTTCAACTTCAAAACAGATTGTTTTATTCCTGTTCACTGTTTCGTGTCAGTTGTCCTATTCTAAAATCATGTTCATATTTTAGTCCCAATGCCGTAACATTTGAATTTGCACACTCAGCCATAGTCTTTATCAAGATCTTTCTGAAAATCTAAATGCATTGCATCCATTTCTTTTCTGTATGCATCGACCAGTCAGTTTGTCAAATATAATTCCCATTTCATGTTGACCCATTACATAAGAACGTACAAACTAGGAGCAGGAGTAGGCCATCGGGCCCTTCAAGCCTGCGCCACCATTCAATAAGATCATGGCTGATCATTTCATAGCCTCAGCTCCACTTACCCGCCCACTCACCATAATCCATCATTCCTTTAATCTTCAAACAATTATCTATAAGAGTTCAAACACATTCAATGACAAATCCTCAAGAATTCTTCAGGTTCACAAGCTTCTTGATCAAGACGTTCCTTCTCAATTCAGTCCTAAATCTGCTCCATATAGTTTTGAGGCTTTGCCCTGTTATCTAATTTCACATGCTTCTGGAATCATCCTTTATATTTCTATCGTACCTACTCCCTTCACAATTATAAATGTTTCTATTCCTTCCTCCCTCATTCTTTCAAATTCCAATCAATGTATAATTCCAATGTATTCAGTCTCTCCTCATAACCAGACCCCTCACCTCTGAAACCAACCTAACGAGCCTCCTCTGCATACATTGTAGTGCTAGTATTTCCTTTCTCAGACGGGGAGACCAAAACTGCACATACTACAGGTGTGGTCTCCTCAGCACCCTTTAAATCTGCAACATAACTCCCTACTTTTACACTCAATCCCTTTCGCAAAATTCAATTTGCCTTGTTAATTACCTGTTGTCCCTACAGACCAGCTTCTGTGATTCATGCACAAGGACACCCAGGTCCCTTTGCACAAGAGCATGCTGCATTTTTTAAACAATTCAAACAAGAGTCCTCTTTAGTATTTGTCCTACCAAAATGGATGATTTTACATTTATTATAATTGCACTCCATCTGCCAGACCTTGACCCACTCACTTCAACTCTTTATGTCCCTTTGTAAAGTTTAACCATCCTCTCCACATTTTACTCTGCCAGTCATGTTAGTTTCATCTGCAACCTTTGAGACACTACACGTGCTCCCCTACTCCAAATTATCTATGTAAGCTGTGAATAATTGCAGTCCCAGCACCGATCCCTGAGGCACTCCACTCGTCACTGATCAGCAACCAGAAAAACAATCATGCATTCCCACTCGTTGCTTCATGTTAGTTCACCAAGCCTCTCTCCATGCTAATACATTGCCCGTAATGCCACACCTTACGCAGCAGCGTTTTTGGCGTCACTATATTGAATGTCTTTTGGAAATCTCAGTACACCACACCTACTGGGCTCCTGTAGTTGTAATGTCTTCATAGAATTCCAGTAGGTTAGTTACACGTGGCCTGCCTTTCATTAACCAACACTGTGTCTCCCCAACGGGACAATTTCTATCAAGATGCATTGCCATTTATTCCTTGATTACAGATTGAAATATTTTCTCCTACAGATGTTCGGCTAACCAGTCTATAATTCCCCTCATGTTGTCTATCTCCCTTTTTAAACAGTGGTGTCTGTACTCCTGTTTTCCAATTTGCTGGAATTGTATCAGAGTCCAGTGAAATCAGAAAAATTTCCAAAAGTGCATTTGTTATTTCTCTCATCACCTCTGTTAGTACCTTGGGATACATTCCATCAGGGCCAGGAGACTTATCTACCTTTGGCTCCATGAGCTTGCCCAACACTATCTCTCTCTTGGGAATGGTTGTTTCCAGGTACTCACTTACCTTCCTGCCTTTGACAATTACTGACATGTTATTAGTGTTCTTCATTGTGTAGACCAACTAAATAACTCTTCAATTCCTTGTCCATTTCCTCATATCTCATTACTGGATCCCACTTCTCACATTCTAAAGGACAATTGCTTACCTTAGCCATTCATTTCGTTTTGTATATTTATAGAATATTTTGCTATCTGTCTTTATATTCTGAGGTAGTTTACTCTTGTAACCTATCGGATGTGTCTTGATAAATGTCAAAATAAAGCAACAAAAAAGTTAACGGTTTTGACATTATTTTGACATTTAAAGTTTTCCCAATCTTCTACTTTCCCACTGGTCGTTGCCATTATTTATGCCATTTATTTTAATTTGATAGCCTCCCTTATTACCTGGGACGTTCATGGTAGATTACCCTTTTGCGACAGTCCTTCCATTTCACCATTATATGCTGTTGCTGGGAACGTTGAAAAATTGTTTTGAAAGCCTTCCACTGTTCTTCATCAACGGTTCCACCGTAAAGTCTTCACTTCCAGCCACCGTTAGCCAAGATCAAAGGGTTGTACAAGTCATGCACATGAATTGTACACACCTAAGATGGCTCTTAAGTACTTAATCAGTCAGAATGGAGAGGCGGGTTTGATTGATTAAAATGCATATCACAGAATTTATTTCAAGTCACTGCCTGGAGACACCTTCAGGTACTATCGATGTAAATGAAGTAACAGTTGCGGTCAGATAATGTATTCTCAGCTTGAGGCCTTGTTTGGACTCTGTCTGTGTCTTGCCCTGGAGTCAGACTGGTTTTATTTACAAAGTAGGAGTAGCGCGCGTGTGTATGTGTGGGAGAGAGGGCGTGTCTGCGTGAAGGGGAGTGAGAGACACCCATTCTGTATGTGAGAGAGAGTGAGGTGGATTGTGCGTGTGTGTACGGGAGGGAGAGAGAGAGCCGGTCTGTGTTCATCCGTGTGTGTTGACAGAGTGGAGTGCATGTGTGGATCGTGAGAGAGGGGCAGTGTGAATGTGTGTGAGGGGCAGATAGGGAGAGTGTGCATCAGTGTATGTAACGGGGAGAGTGAGAATGTGTACTCGTCCAGACTAAGGCACAGGCAAATACGGCATGTCCCTTTCCCCACACACACTCACTCTGTGGTTTCAGAGCTTCCCCTCTCTGTAGCCTCTGCTCCATTTGTTGTTCATGTTGCAGACCCAGATGCTGTAACTACAGTCCCCATGTTCCATTCAGAGTTGCGTCACCAAATCATCAGGTTTTCCGGAATATCTGAGGCAGCTCACAGCACAACCTTCTGCAAACCATCCCCAGCAGCTCCACTAAGTGGAGGTGAGAGAGAGGGGCGAGAGAGAAAGGAAGAGGCATGGGAGAGAGAGAGAGAGGGGATGGGCAAGAGAGAGAGAGGTGGGTGGTTGAGAGAGAGAGAGGGAGCAGCGAGAGCGAGAGGGAGGGCGGGCGACAGAGAGGGGGGAGCAAGAGAGCGAAGGAGGAGGTAAGAGAGAGGGAGGGGAGCGAGGTAGAGAGGGACGTGCGAGAGAGAAAGGGAGAAGGGTGAGAGAGAGAGGCGGCGGGCAAGAGAGACAGGTGGGTGGGTGAGAGAGAGAGGGAGGGGCGAGAGAGGGGGGGTGCGGGACGAGAGAGGGTGGGGTGATACAGAGAGAGGCAGGGGGCGAGAGAGAGAGAGGAAGGGGGTGTGAGAGGGGCGGCGGGCGAGAGAGAGAGGGCGCGGGCGAAAGAGGGGGGGCGAGAGAAAGAGAGGGCGGCGAGTTAGAAAGGTGGTCGAGAGAGAGTTGGAGGGTGGCAAGAGAGAGAGAGGGACGAGAGAGAGAGGGGGCAAGAGAGAGAGAGAGGGAGGGGGTGAGAGAGAGAGAGGGTGGGGGTGAGAGAAAGAGTGAGGGGAAAGAGAGAGAGAGGAAGGGGAAAGAGAGATAGGGAGGGGGGAGAGAGGGAGGGTGCGAGAGAGAGTGTGAGAGGGCGAGAGAGAGTGGGAGGTGGCGAGAGACAGAGGGAGGGGGCGGAAGAGAGAGAGGGAGGTGACGAGAGAGAGAGGGAGGGGGACGAGTGAGTGAAGGGGGCGAGAGAGAGAGTAGGTGAGAGAGAGAGGGAGGGGGTGAAAGAGAGGGATAGGGAGGCGAGAGAGAGAGAGAGGGAAGGGGGCGAGAGAGAGAGAGGAAGGGGGTGTGAGAGGGGCGGCGGGCGAGAGAGAGAGGGCGCGGGCGAAAGAGGGGGGGCGAGAGAAAGAGAGGGCGGCGAGTTAGAAAGGTGGTCGAGAGAGAGTTGGAGGGTGGCAAGAGAGAGAGAGGGACGAGAGAGAGGGGGCAAGAGAGAGAGAGGGAGGGGGTGAGAGAGAGAGAGGGTGGGGGTGAGAGAAAGAGTGAGGGGAAAGAGAGAGAGAGGAAGGGGAAAGAGAGATAGGGAGGGGGAGAGGGGGAGGGTGCAAGAGAGAGTGTGAGAGGGCGAGAGAGAGTGGGAGGTGGCGAGATAGAGAGGGAGGGGGCGGAAGAGAGAGAGGGAGGTGACGAGAGAGAGAGGGAGGGGGACGAGTGAGAGAGGGAGGGGGACGAGAGAGTGAGGGAGGGGGACGAGAGAGTGAAGGGGGCGAGAGAGAGAGTAGGTGAGAGAGAGAGGGAGGGGGTGAAAGAGAGGGATAGGGAGGCGAGAGAGAGAGAGAGGGCGGCTTACAGATGCTGTAACTAAGTAGAGTGCCCAACATCCGTTCCCTCACTGTCTACCTCGACATTTGGGGAGGATCCTTCAAAAAGCCAGAGACGACCAGGACACCTTGTGTGGAGATTCTGAAACATCGACGTCCCACCAACCAAGTAAGTATCAATGTTCAGTAAAGAGCAATTCTCAATTGAAACTCGCTGGTAGTTCCAATCTAATCTCTCTCACTTTTCAGGCTTAGTTAACAGCATTAATGAAAGACTAAAAATAAAAATAATGTTTCTTCTCTTCAGTAAAAATGTTAAAAAGAAAAAAAGTAAACGATATAAGTTCATTACGAAAAATTTAAAACATTACATTCATTCAAAATTATGGGCAATGCTCGCAAATACTCGACATCATTTCTCTCACTAAATCTTCTTACGAGTGTTTGTAATCTAGCATCTGCTTCTTTAATTTCAACGGACTATCGTGCCCTGCTATCAAATGCTCATAGTAAATGTCCCTTCCTCTCTGAACCTTTGGTAAACTGTCAATATATTTCCAAATAACTGGATGTTCCACATCATGTTCGCATTGTCATCTCCTGTGGACAGCTTCTGCATTATTGTCTGTTTTGTCGTCATTGTTTAAAGTTCTTTCATATAAATTCCACATTCCAACTGGAAAAAGCGGTGAACGCCGACCATTTCCACTGCGTAATCTTCTACCTCCATAGTTATCCTCGAACCAGTCCAGCAGCGGTTGCAGTTCATCTGGAAGCGTATCAGTCAAATGTTCAATAGCTTCATGAATGTTTTCAATGTGAATAAATGCAAGACCGATTATCATTTTAGCTCTGAAATAAAACTCTGAGTCAATGTTATACTTACTCAGGTGTCTTTTTAACATTTTTACTAAAGGCAATAAACATTATTTTTATTTTTATTGCTTTGATTAATGCTTTTACCTAAGCCTGAAAAGGAATAAATATGAGCTGCGCTGAAATAGTTCTGTGCCTAAATGCGTCTGCGGCAAAATGGGCTGCACCAAACAGACCCCACCAAACAGAATGAAGTATTCAGTAAATTACCGCACAGGGGGACGCCCTATAACCATCCCAGGCTGTTATGCAGAAGAGGGTGAGCCCTAGGTAGCTGTCAGGAAATGCAGAGTATAGATCATTACTCATTTTGTGTTTGGAAAGCTGTAACGAGTGGAATTCTTCAGGGATCTGTATGAGGTCATCAACAAATTACAATCTATTCTAATGAACCGGATGAAGGAGATGGAGCTCAATTTGCTCATGCACCAGGCTAGTCATTCAATAAGATGTCAAATGGAGACAGAGCGTCTGCAATGGGATACAGACAGGGGGAGGGTAGAGCGTCTGCAAGGGAATGCAGACAGTGGAAGGACAGATCACCTGCAATTGGAGACAGACGGGGAGAGGGCAGAGCGTCTGCAATGGGAAACAGACAGTGGAGGGAAGACTGTCTGCAATGGGATACAGACAGGGGGAGGGAAGAGCGTGTGCGATGGGAGACAGACAGGGGAAGGGTAGAGCGTCTGCAATGGGATACAGACAGGGGAAGGGAGAGCGTCTGCAATGGGATACAGACAGGGGAGGTCGGACCGTCTGCAATGGGATACAGACAGGGGAAGGGCAGAGTGTCTGCGATGGGAGACAGACAGGGGAAGGGAGAGCGTCTGCAATGGGATACAGACAGGGGAGGTCGGACCGTCTGCAATGGGATACAGACAGGGGAAGGGAAGAGCGTCTGCAATGGGATACAGACAGGGGGAGGGGAGAGCGTCTGCAATGGGATATAGACAGGGGAAGGGTAGAGTGTCTGCAATGGGATACAGACAGGGGGAGGGGAGAGCGTCTGCAATGGGATATAGACAGGGGAGGTCGGACCGTCTGCAATGGGATACAGACAGGGGAAGGGAAGAGCGTCTGAAATGGGATACAGTCGGGGGTGGGAAGAGCGTCTGCAATGGGATACAGACAGGGGGAGGGAAGAGCGTCTGAAATGGGATACAGTCGGGGGAGGGAAGAGCGTCTGCAATGGGATACAGACAGGGGGAGGGAAGAGTGCCTGTAATGGGATACTGATGGGTGAGGTCAGAGCTTCTGCAGTGGGATATAGGCAGGGGTGGCATAACGTCTGCAGTGGGATACAGATGGGGTGGGCAGAGCACCTGCATTGGGATCCAGACGGGGAAGAGCAGAGCGTCTGCAATGGGATACAGACAGGGGAGGGGAGAGCATCTACAATGCGATACAGACAGCTGAAGGCAGTGCGTCTGTAATGGGATACAGACGGGGAAGGTTAGAGCATCTGCAATGGGATACAGACAGGGGAGGGCAGAGCATCTGCAATGTGATACTGACAGAGGGAGGGCCGAGCGTCTGCAATGGGATACAGACAGGGGAGGGCAGAGCATCAGCAATGGGATACAGACGGGGGGAGGCAGAGCATCAGCAATGGGACACAGACGCGGGGAGGCAGAGCATTTGCAATGTGATACGACAGGGGGAGGGCCGAGCATCTGCAATGGGATACAGACAGGGGAGGGCAGAGCATCTGCAATGGGATACAGACAGTGGAGGGCAGAGCATCTGCAAGGGGATACAGACAGGGGAGGGCAGAGCATCAGCAATGGGATACAGACAGGGGGAGGGCAGAGCATCAGCAATGTGATACGGACAGGGGAAGGCAGAATAAGCAATGGCATAAAGACAGAGGATGGCTGTGATCAAAGCTTCAGCAGAAAACAAAAACAGTACAATATATATGTGATGGAAATTTTCTGTTTTGTGGAAAAGACGAAACAGCAGAAATTTATTTAACTGCAAGGAGAATGCAGAACTCAGTGTTACAGAGAGATTTGTGGGTCGTAGTACATGAATCATATCAAATTAACCTGAAGATGTAGCAAGTGATTTGGAAGGTAAATGTCATGATCCTGTTTCGTGCAAGGGGTGTTGGGTATGATCTTAGTGATGTTTTTTGCATCAGTACAGGGCATTGCTGAGATTACATCTGTTGTATAATGTGTAGTTATAACTGCCTAAACTGAAAAAAAAATTGCTTTCGAAATGTCTCAAAGATGTTTCTCTTTATGCATTCTTGGGATGAAGACATTACGTTCTGAAGAATTAACAGTTAGGCCTGAGAATGAGGGATGGTTTATTGACCATATAAGATCTGGAGAAGAGTGTAGTTGGTGAATACTGGATGGATATTTCTTATGGTGTGGGAGAATAAAACTGGGGAAATAATTTAAGAATAAGTCAGTTTCAAAGGAAAGGTCATTGGACAGTAAAATTGAACTGTGAATTCTCTTCCCACATATTCTGACGGACAAGCTGAGCTTTTCCAGCAATTACTGTACATGTTTAAGAATATTCATTTTAACACAGACTTTGTGAAGACATGAAACGCTTATTTTTACATTATACAAGCACATAGTAATACATCTTCAAAACAAGTAGGACCATTTATTGTGAATGAATTGATTCTGCAATAACACACTGACCTGGAGTCGAGAATGTTATGGAGTCATATAGTTCGGACAATGTTCAAGAAGAGCTCACAGAGTCCAGTGTGGGACTGGAAACGTTACTGATTTAACTTACAGATGGAAAATATAGCCTATCTGTGGAGAAACATTCTATTGCTCCCTTTCTGCTTCCCAATCGCTCATCACAGCAATGTGTGGGAGTGAAAAAAAGCCCAGTCGTCTTTCCCACTAATGGAGGATTCCTGATGAGGATTCATTGGAATCTCCCCATTACCTGAAGCAAAACAATTCTGCCAAATTCAACTGTTTCATGAAGAAATACCATTGTCAGAAGGCTGTGCAAGTAGAATAACAACAGATGTAATTATTCGACTCGATAGTGAACAGACAGGAGATTCTGTGGCAGCCTCCCACATGCCCAGGGTCCAGGATGTCTCAGAGTGGCTGCAGAACGTTCTCACCGGGAGTAGGGGGAGGGTGGTGGGAGCGGGAAGCAGCCAGAAGTCATTGTGCACATTGGTACAAAGGACAGAATGACACAGGTAGAAATAGTGATGACATCCTACAGAGTGATTGTGGAGAGCTACGGAAAAGGATAAAATGCACGGTAATATCCAGTTTACTTCCAGTTCTCCGTGCTAGTGAGGGTAAGAATAGGAGGATATGGCAGATGAAGGGGTGGCTAAAGAATTGGTGCAGGGGGCAGAGATTTTTGGATTACTGGGATCTTTTGTGGGGCAAGGTGGCGTGTTCAGGAAGGACAAGTTGTACCTGAGCTGGAAGGGGACCAGTATCCTGGCAGGCAGGTTTGCAACTGCTGCAAGGGAGGGTTTCAACGAGATTGGCTGGGGTTGGGGAGTGGTGAGATCCTCAACAGCAGGAAGGCAAGTGCGAGGCTGGAAGGAGATACAGTAATCAGAAACAGTAAAATGAAGAGACAGGTCAGGCTAGACAACGACAGGGAGCAAGGAATGTCTGTTGGATTAAATCGCAACTGTTTCAATGCAAGATGGCTGACAAGTAAGGCTGATGAACTGTGGACATGGATCGCTGCGTGAGACTGGGACATTATAGCCATTACTGAAACATGGATAAGGGAGGGACAGCACTGACAGCTTAAAGTACCAGGGGACAGGTGCTTTATACGGGACAGAGATGGTGGAAAGAGGGGACAGAGAGTTTCATTTTTGATTCAGGCGAGTAACACAGCAGTAATCAGAGATAAAATAACTGATGAATCATCCTGTGAGGATTTGTCTGGGGAGCTAATAAATAAGAAGGGAATGGTGATAGGATTTAGATTGTACTATAGGCCCCCAAATAATAAACGAGGAATTAGTGGAACAAAAATATGTAGACAGACTGGGGAGACGCACAGGGCCAATAGGATTGCATTAGTAGGAGATTTTAATTTTCCTAACATAGACTGGGAATGACATAGAATTAAGGACTAAAATGGGGTGAATTTATTAAGTGTGTTCAGAATAGTTTCCTCAAGCAGTAAGTAGAGAGTGCAAATCGGGAAGGGACGAAGCGTGACCTACTCTAAGATCTAGGGCAGGACAGGTGTCTGAGGTGATAGTGGGGGAGCCCTCTGGAACCCGCGAAAATAGTTCTATTAATTTTTAAATAGTTATGCAGAAGGATAAAATTGGTCCACATGTTCAAGTTCAAACTTGGGGCAAGGCGAATTTTGATGGAATGAGACAGGAGCTTGTAGGGGTTGGTTGGAGGGGTTTCTTTGCAGGCGAAGGGACCTCCTGCAAGTGGGAGGACTTTAAAAGTGAAATGTCGACAGTTCAAGGTCTATGTGTTACTGTGAGGGTAAAAGGCAAGGTTGGTAGGAAGAGGGAACCTCGGATGTCAGGAGATATTGAGGCTTAGACCAGCAAAAAGGAGGCGTGGCTCAGGTCCAGGCAGCTGGGATCGAGGGAATACCTGGAGGTGTACACGGGGTACAGTAGTTTACTGAAAAAGGAAATCAGGAGGGTGAAAAGGGGGCACAAAATAGCTTTGGCTGATAAGATTAGTGTGAATCCAAAGAGGTTCATTAAGTATATTAAAGTCAAAAGAATAGCTAAATGAGAATATGACCCCTCAAAGTCCAAAATGGACGTGCATGTCCTGAAGATTTGCGAGATTCTCAATGAATATTTCTCCTCTGTCTTTACCGTGGAGTAATACATGAACCTTGGGAGGCTGACAAAAGTCGTAGTGTTATCTTGGGGTGAGTCAATATCACAGGAGAAGGTGTGTTGGATGCGTTAGACTGTATGAAGGTGGATAAATCTACTGGTTGTAAACAGATGCATCCAAGAACACTGCAAGAGGCTACAGAAGAAACTACGGGGACCCTGGTTGATATTTTGCATCATCGTTAGCAACAGGTTAGGTTCCAGAATATTGGAGATTAGCAAATGTTGTGCCATTATTCAGAAAGGGAAGCAAAGAAAAATCTGGGATCGATAGACCAGGAAGTCTAATATCTGTGGTACGAAGGTTGCTTGAGAAGACTCTGAGGTGTGCGATATGCATGCATTTGGAAATATAAGGTTTGTTTAGAAATAGTTTTTTTGACAGATTCCCTACAGTATGGAAACAGACCGTCTGGCACAACAAGACCACACTAACCCTCCAAACAGTCACCCACCCAGTTCCATTTCTATACCCTATATTTACCCCTGACGAATGCACATAACACGATAGGTAACTTAGCATGGCCAATTCGCCTGACCTATAGATCTTTGGATTGTGTAAGGAAAATGGAGCACCCAGAGGAAACACACACAAACACAGTGAGAATGTGCAAACTCCATACAGAGCGTCACCCGAAGCTGGAACCAAACCCGGATCCATGACATTATGAGGCAGCATTACTAGCCACTGAACTACCATGTCACCCTTGCTTTTTTTCAACACAGTTCAATGACACAGGTACAAAATCTATTCTGCCCTTCACCCATGATGCACGTTCGAATATCACATACCATGGTTAATTTATTCTCCACTGAAAGTGTCATCTTATTATTAGTTTGATATTAGTTTTATATCTTATTAGTTTGATATTATTAATTTTAATAATTATTATTAATAGTTGTTTTTATACTGGAAAGATCACATGGCTTTGTGAGTGGGTGATCATGCCTCTCAAATTTGTTTGAGTTCATTGATGAAGTGACCAGGAATGTTGATGAGGGTAGGGCGATAGAGTGTGTGGTTTTCAGTAAGGCCTTTTACAAGGTTGCCATTGATAGGCTGGTCTGGAAGGTTAGAATCGCATGGAATCCAGAGGGACCTGGCAAATTAGATATACAATTGGCTTCATGGTAGTAAGCAGAGGGTAATAGTGGAAGGGTTCTCTCGGACTGGAGGCCTGTGACACATGAAGTGCCTCAGGGGTCGCTGCTATTTGTTATCTGTATCAATGATATTCTTGCGAATGTGCAAGGCATGGCTAGGAAACTTGAAGATGACACTAAAATAGGTGGTATCGTGGACAATGAGGAAGTATATCAGAAATTGCAGCAGGACGTTGATCAAACTGGAGAAGTGGGCCAAGGAATATTTTGGCAACGTTAGATCAAGGTAGGAGTTTCATGTTAATTGGTAGGACCTTAAGGAGTGTAGTTGAGCAGAGGGACCATGGAGTTTAGGTCCACCGTTCTCTGAAAGTGGGGTCATAGTTAGATATGGTAGTGAAGTAGGCTTTTGCCACACTAGCAAGCATCGGTCAGGACATGGAGGAGAGCAGTTGGGAAGTTATGTTATAGTCATACAGGATGTTGGTGAGGCTGCACTTGTAGTGTTGTGTTCAGTTTTAGTCACATTGCGATCGGAAGGATGTTTTTAATTTGAAATGTGTGCAGACGGAATTTATAAAAATGTTGCCAGGACTCAACAGTATGAATTAATGGGAAAGGTTGGACAAGCGAGGACTTTTTTTCTTTAGAGCACAGGAGAGGGGCCTATAGAAGTTTACATGGATAGGGTGAATGGACCCAACAAATTTTTCCTAGAGTTGGGGAATCAAGGAGGGGAGAGCATCAGTTTAAGGTCAGAGGGGAAAGAATAAAAGGGAAACTGATGGAAACAGTTACACAGAGAGTGGCACACAAAGGGAATGAGCTGTCAACAGAAGTGGTTGATGCATTTATATTAAGGATACGTAAATGGCATTTGGGCAAGTACATGGACAGGAAAGGACGAGAATGCTATTGGCCAAGTGCTGGGAAATGAGGTTAGTGTGGTTGGATATTTGGGTCAGCATGGACGAGTTTGAGCCAAAGGGCCTCTCTGCCTCTCTCCATGATCTAGGACTTGATGACTCTACACATAGAACAGTATTTGGGTCAAACTCTCATTTTTCCTTAGGTCATAAGTTCGAATCATATTTGGACAATGTTCTTTCAAGTTAACTTTGCAGATATTTTGCTTTTCAGTTTGTTATCGACAATACGTGTGTGTGTGTGTGTGTGTGTGTGTGTGTGTGTGTGTGTGTATGTGTGTGTGTGTGTGTGTGTGTCTGTCTGTCTGTGTGTGCGTGTGTGTCTGTGTGTGTGTCTTTGTGTGTGTGTGTGTGTGTGTGTGTTTCTCAGTATTTTTAAAAGGGAAATATCACTGTACATATTTGCAATATCCTCTCGTCATTCCACTTTCCATCATAGTTTGTTTTGGTCATAGACATGTTGTTTTAGTAGATTAAAGAAATCTGCCTGACTTGTTCCGAACACTGACCCTGACACACTCTGAGAACTATATCTTTGGCCATATCACCAACATAGTTATAATTATTTTTTGTGGGCAGTGGAGGAGTGGGGCCAGAAAAGGGAGAAGTGAGCCAAAACAACACAGGGAATTATCGACTCAATCAGCCAAGGTCAGAGACGAGGAGTTCCTTGGAGGGGATTCTGAGGGATGGAATTTGCATTTATTTAGAAAGACAAGGAATGATTAGGGATAGTCAATATGGATTTGTGTGATGGAAATCATGTCTAATTAATGTGATTGAGTATTATAAAGAGATGACAAAGAAGATTGAAGAATACACTGTGGTGTACAATTTTTACATAAATTTCAGCAAGGCATATAATAAGGTTCCCCATCGTAGACAGATTACTAAAATTAGATGATATGTAATCTAGTAAAAGCTAACCAATTGGATACAAAATTGGATTGAAGGTAATGGATTGTTTTCCAAACTGAAGTCCTGTGGCCAGCGGTGTGCTGAAAGAATCAGTGCTGAGCTCACTGCTTTTCATCACGGATATAAACAACTTTGATGTGATTATCGGAGGCATGGTTAGTAAGTTTACAGATAACATCACCGAATTGGTTCAGTGGACAGTGAAGAAGATTATCTCAGATTATAACGGGATCCTTGACCAACAATGAGCCAAGGACTGGCAGATGGAGTTTAATTTAGATATTGGTGAGGTTTGACATTTCGGTAAGTTAAAGCGGGGTAGTGCCCTGGGAAATGTTGCTTAACAAAGAGACCTACGGGTCAAGATTCATAGTTCCTTGTAAGTGGAGTTTAGAACGGTACAGTGGTGAGGAATGTGGTTGACATGCTTGCCTTAATTGGTCAGAACATTGAGAATAGGAGTTGGAGTAACGTGTTGCGCTTGCACAGGACGTAGGTGAGGCCACTTTAAGAATACTGCGTACATATCAGTTGACTCTTTTTAAGCTTGAAAGGGTGCAGAAAAGATTTACAAAGATTTTCTGGAACCTGAGGGTTTGAGCTACAGGGAGATGATGAACAGGATGAGGCTTTTACCCCTGGACTGTCAGAGACTGAATGGTGACATGACAGAGGTTTAATAAAGTCCTGAGGGGCATGGATAGTCTGATTGGACAAGATCTGTGGGCGGCACGGTGGCACAGTGGTTAGCACTGCTGCCTCACAGCGCCTGAGACCCGGGTTCAATTCCCACCTCAGGCGACCGACTGTGTGGAGTTTGCACGTTCTCCCCGTGTCTGCGTGGGTTTCCTCCGGGTGCTCTGGTTTCCTCCCACAGTCCAAAGATGTGCAGGCCAGGTGAATTGGCCATGCTAAATTGCCCGTAGTGTTAGGTAAGGGGTAAATGTAGATGTAGGGGTATGGGTGGGTTACGCTTCGGCGGGGCGGTGTGGACTTGTTGGGCCGGAGGGCCTGTTTCCACACTGTAAGTAATCTAAGGGGCGTCCAGAACTAGACAGCATAGGGTGAAGGTGACAAGGCAAAGACTTAGAAGGGACCTGAGGGGAAACCTTTTCATACAGAGGCTGGTGGGTGTACTGTCAGAGAAAGTAGTGAAAGCGGGTACAATTACACGTTTCCAATGTAACTGGATAGGTACATAAATAGGAATGGATCATGTGATGTCGGCCAAATGCTGCCAAGTGGGACGAGATCTGATTAAGATGCCTGATCGGCATGGACAAATTGGACAAAAGGATCTTTTTCCACGCTGTATGATTCTCTTATTCTCACAGCGGGATGAGGAAGAATTCTAAAAGGGCCATTCGAATGGGAATTCTCTTCCCCGGAAGTTTGTGGTGCCTCTCTGATTATAAGTATTCACAGCTGTGTTAGTTAAAGATTTGACAGAAAAGTGAGTCACGGATAATAGGACACAGACAGGACGATGAGGCTGAGACCACAATCTGATCAGCCACAATCTTAATGCCTGGTGGAGAAGGCTCAAATTCTCTAATGACCCACTCCTGCTCCTCAGTCCCATGTTTCTGTGTTCCATTCAACCCCTCTAACCTGCTAGACAGGAGCAGTTAGAGTCCACTTATTGTTATAGCATGATGCACAGAAATAGAGGAAACAGTTCGTCCCTGGAGACTGTCCCACTCGGTTTGGGAGATTTGGAAAATGTAATTGGAAGACCCAGGCTGGATATGGAAGATGTTGCTCATTTCTCTTTACAAAACCTCCCCTCTCTGTATCTTGTGCTTCATTTGTTGATCATGTTGTAGACCCAGATTCACTGTGAATACAGCCCCCAAATCTCACCCCGTGATGGCTCACAAAATCCACGGGTCTCCCTGATTGCAATATTCCATAAAAGACCTTCCAGGAAAATAACACATATGAACTTTCCAATAACAGAATGGGAGAGCATCAGAAACAGGGGCAGGTCATTCACATCCCAAGCCTGCCTTGCCCTTCACTAAGATTAAGGCTGATCTGCTCCAAGTCTCAAATCTTCTTAATGTCCAAGTCTTCTTGAGCACTTCCATAGAACACAGAACAAAGAACAGTACTGATTTGGAGATGTCGGTGTGCGACTGGGGTGTACAAAGTTAGAAATCACATAGCACCAGGTTATAGTCCAACGGGTTTAATTGGAAGCACACTAGCTTTTGGATTATCGCTCCTTCATCAGGTGATAGTTGAGGGGTCGATCGTAACACAGAATTTAGAGCAAAAATTTACAGTGTGATGTAACTGAAATTATACATGGAAAAACTGATTGTCTGTTAAGCCTTTCATCTGTTAAAATACCATGATAGTTTCACTTCTTTCATGTGTAAATCACAAAACCTTTATTTTAAAAAAATGTTGCATTCTCAGGTGAGCTGTGAACAATGGTGATAGCAAGGTAAAATGTTGAAGGTGTTGGCCACCTGTGTTCTCTGATGTTTAGATTAATTCTAAGCTAAAAAGTGAGATAACGGAGTTTTACATGAATTCATGCAGACTTTGAGCTCAAGGTTCTACATGAATGCATGCAGTTAGGACCTTCAGTCCTCGACGTTGTGTTGTTTGTCCTACTCTAACCTACATGCTTCCGTTCACTTTGTTCCATGTGCCTGTCCAAGAGTCTCTTAAGTTTCCCTCACGTATTTGACTCTACTACACTGATGGTAGTGCATTCAACACACCCACCACTCTCTGTGTAAAGAATCTACCTCTGATATCTCCCCTAAAACTTCCTCCAATTACCTTAAAAAATGCCACCTAGTGATAGACATTTCTGCCATGGGAAAATGTCTCTGGCTATTCACTCTCTATCTGCCTCTCATCATCTTGTACACCTCTATCAAGTCCCCTCTCATCTATTTTTCCTCCAATGAGAAAAACCCTTACTCCCTCGTGGTTTTTTCGTAAGACTTCTAGTCCAGGCAGCATCCTCGTAAATCTCCTCTTTACACTCTCAAAAGCTTCATTATCCTTCCTATAATGAGGAGACCAGAACTGAACACAATATCCCCTGTGCGGTCTGAGCAGGGCTCTATCGAGCTGCAGCATAACCTCGCGGCTCTTAAACTCAATCCCCCTGCAACTGAAAGCCAACACACCATACGCCTTCTTAACAACCCGATCAACTTGGGTGGCAGCTTTGAGGGATCTGTGGACACGGATGACAGGATCCCTCTGTTTCTCCACACTGCCAAGAATTCTGCCTTTAACCATGTATTCTGCGTTCACATTCCAGCTTGCAACGTGTATTACTTCAGTTTGAAGTCCATGTGCCACTTCTCAGCCCAGCTCTGCATTCTGTCGATGTCCCATTGCAACCTACAATAGCCCTCCACATTCTGTACCACTCCAACCACCTTTGTGTCATCGGCAAACTTACTAGCCAACTCTTCAACACCCACATCCAAGTCATTTTGAAAATAATAGTGGGCAGAGGTCACTGAACTGATCCCAGCGGGACACCGCTGGTCCCTTTCAGTGATCTAGCTCCCCTAGATCTCTGTGTAAGAGAATTCCTGACATTGACTACCCTCTGTTTGAAGAAAACCTTCTCTGCTTCTGCACCATGACCTATTGATATGAACGAAAGAGGTAACGCAGGGGCTCAGGTAAGAGAGACTGACACTGAATTCAAGGCAGTATTTGACTGAGGATGCCATCAAGGAACCTGAACAAAATCACACTTACTGAGAATTAATTATGACCTCTACACCGCTTGGAGACATTCATTGCACAAGGGAACGTGATTATCATTGGTGGGCATCAATCATCTTAGCCGTGGGACACATCTGCAGGAGATCCTCAGCGCAGCTTCCTCAGCTCAGGCATCTCCAGTTTGTCATCACATAATCCCTACAGTGTGGAAGGAGGCTATTCAGCCCATTGAGTCCAAACTGAGCAGATTAGATTCCCTACAATGTGGAAACAGGCACTTCGGCCCAACCAGTCCACACTGACCCTCCGAAGAGTAACTCGCCCAAACACATTTCCATCTGACTAATACACCTAACATGATGGACAATTTAGTATGGTCAATTCACCCTGCGTGCACATCTTCGGACTGTGAGAGGAAACCGGAGCACTCGAAGGAAACTCATGCAGACAAGTGGGGAATGTGCAAACTCCACACAGACAGTTGACCAAGGATCGAATCAAACCTGGGACCCTGGTGCTGTGAGGCAGCAGTGTAAGCTACTGAGCCACCGTGCCAGCAGAAGAGGGGCATTCACTGAAGTCTACTGAGTTTTCAGGACAGGTTGTCCCTATTCAGCTCTTGAAACAATCTGTGACCATGTATAGCAAGACTCGGACAACTTTCAAGACCGTCTTGTTAAGTCTGGGTAACATTTATGTAACAGCACAGTACATTTCCACAGTAAAAGGCCAATTTCATTCAGCAGCCCAATCTGGTTTCACGAGAATGTGGGGCAGCCATTCATCCCATCAAAACTACTGGGCAAAAGAAGGATAGCCCATTCAGTCCCTACTGCCTGTTGCACAGGAAGGTGGGAGTCTGCTCTCTCCAACATGTCACGTACATGGGATCAGAAAGAACCATTTCACACCCGGAGTCACTTACAAAGGAACAGGAAGAGGTTATTCAGCTTGTCAAGCCACTAACACAGGAACAGGAAAGTGTCAGAGATGCTCCAACATCACAAACAAATGGAGCAGGGGCTGCACAGACAGACTGCTCCAAATTGATCCAAATGGCTTAATTACTCATGGTTCATATGTGTTACTTTAACATGGGTTTTCTGGCAGTCGGAATGGAGCCAACATTTTTTAGCCATTCTCCAAGTTATCTTCCATCTCCAAGAAGGCAGACCCATGGTCTCCGTGGAGGTGGGAAACCGGTGGGGAATAACTAACTGTTTCAGAATGATGGCAATTTGGTTGCTGACAGGATTGTGTACAAAGTGACATTCAATGCAGTGTCACACAGTAACTGTGCATTAAAGTGTTCAGAGTTCATTCAGAGCCTGCACCTCTCTGTCAATCGACATGATGGTTCTGCAGAGGCATGTAAACTGTCGTGAATCAAATATCCAATGAAAAGTATGACATTGACACCCCATTCAGCTGTTTGGGTCATAATGAGTTTCTGTCCATACCCATCAAGCTTCAACTTCGTATTCTCTCACAGCGCTACAGATTAAGCACATCGTTACTGCACTCTCTCCTCATTGTAACATCATGCTAGTGTTTAGTCTGGTCAAACTTCATTGCACTGTCTCGGTGACAAGGAGATCATTGATTATAAAGCAGACCAAATCTTTACACAAAGCACCAAATACTACCTCAACAAAACACGATCACTGGGAAAGATATTCTAACTTTTGTACTTCAATCATTTTGCCTGAAGAGCAACATATCATTTACTTCCTGCCCCTGTATGAATTCTGTCAGTGACTTATGACCAAGGACATTCAGGTCTTTTTCAACAAAAGCACTCGCCAACCTCTGTACCATTTAATAAATATAAATGTACATGATGGTATTTGTTGTTCACACCTGAATCATTGTTATACCTTGTGAACAGCTATTGCCCAAACACTGATCCTGCTGCCACCCATCAACCCTTCAGTCCAGAGAAAAACAGTATTCTTCTTGTATCTCCGTTACTGAAATTTTAATCCATGTGGTATATATTCCACCCCTACCTACCACCCCATGGACTCTAATATTCCCCACTCACCTGTATTCAAACATGTCAAGCGTCTTCTAAAAATACAAATACTCCAATCCCATTGCTTCTCAACTTTCGATGTCACAACGGACAACCTCCACAAACAGGTTTATCAAAGATCATTTCCCTTTCCTGATTCTCGGCCGAATGTACCAAATCATATCATTATTCCCCAAGTATCTAGTTGTCATGTTCCTTCTAAAAGGTTCCAATTTTTTTTCTCACAGCTGACATCAAATTATTTAATTTTCTGTTTTCCCTCTCCATCCTGTTTTAAATATTTAGGTTGACAATAGCTGCTGTCCAGTCTGCAGGTTCCTTTCCAGAATCTAATTAGCTTTGAAGAATAATCAGTAATTATTACACTAGCTCTGTTCTCATCTCAATCACTCTGAGATGTAACTCATCAGATGCAGCAACTTATGAAACTTCAATTCAATTAGATTTTCAATAACATACACTTCATTAATTCTGATTTCCTTCAGTTTCCAATTTTTACCAGTCCCTCTTTTCCCTAATATTTGTGGAAAGTAGTTTCTGTACCTTCCCCTGTGGAGATGGAACCAATGCATTCCTCTCAGCAGGCAGACGGTTTCAGTCAACTCGTGAATACACTGGAGGACTGCACTTCAGAGATGATGGATATATTACCCACTGCTGCCTGAAAAGATCCAAAATCAATCCAGTTTAATTCATCGTGAGTGTCAGCGCAGTCTTGCTACTGGCGTGAGAACACATTATACTGAAAGAGAGCATACAGCTCAATGATCACCTCAATTTGAGACAAGCTGGTTTTACACTTTACACCTGAATGGCTGCAGCTTAGACAAATCTTCTTGGAAATCCCAGAGAGGAAAATATAGTGCCTCGCTCCTCCCTGTTTATACAGCTTCCCTTCTTTGTAGTCTCAGCTTCATTTGTTTATCACGGACCCAGACACACTGCAAATGCAGTATCCAGTGTGGGGTTCCCAGACCATCAGGGCTCCCTGAATGAACCCCGTAGCTGACATCACTATTCTGAGAACACCACCCACAGAGACTCCACTGACTTTCCAGATGGCAGCAGCAAGTGAATTCCCCAAATTCCCCTACAATGCATCCATTCACTACTGAAAATGCCTCGGTCTCCTCAGTTTCTCTCGGAGACAGTGAGGACTGCAGATACTGGAGATCAGAGCTGAAAAATGTGTTGCTGGAAAAGCACAGCAGGTCAGGCAGCATCCAAAGATCTGAAGAATCGACATTTCGGGCATAAGCCCTTCTTCAGGAATGCGGAAAGTGTGCCAAGCAGGCTAAGATAAAAAGTAAGGAGGAGGGACTTGGGGGAGGGGTGTTAGAAATGCGAGAGTTGGAAAGAGGTTAAAGTGAGGGTGATAGGCCGGAGAGGGAGTGGGGGCGGAGAGGTCAGGAAAAAAATTGCAGGTCAGGAAGGTGGTGCTGAGTTCAAGGATTGGGATTGAGACAAGGTGGGGGGAGGGGAAATGAGGAAGCTGGAGAAATCTGAATTCATCCCTTGTGGTTGGAGGGTTCCCAGACGGAAGATGAGGCATTCTTCCAGCTGGAGGAAGAACTCCTCATCTTCCACCTACGAACCCTCCAACCACAAGGGATGAATTCAGATGTCTCCAGCTTCCTCATTTCCCCTCCCCCACCTTGTCTCAATGCCAATCCTCGTACTCAGCACCACCTTCCTGACCTGCAATTTTTTTCCTGACCTCTCCGCCCCCACTCCCTCTCCGGCCTATCACCCTCACTTTAACCTCTTTTCACCTATCGCATTTCCAACACCCCTTCCCTAAGTCCCTCCTCCCTACCTTTTATCTTAACCTGCTTGGCACACTTTCCTCATTCCTGAAGAAGGGCATGCCCGAATCGTCGATTCTCCTGATCTTTGGATGCTGCCTGACCTGCTGTGCTTTTCCAGCAATACATTTTTTAGCTGCTCAGTTTCTCTTCCTGGCTGAGAAAGCTCTTACATCTCCACACAGACGCACAGTAACAGTTCCTGTCTCCAAATAAACAGTTGACAATGGCACATTACGTTTCTCTATATCTCAGCGACTATAAGTATTGCTGATGGAGTTGATCACCACACTCAGAGACAAGAGATAGAAGGAAAATAACTCACGGTAAGCAGGGAGATCCTATAATAAACATGATATTCAGGAATATGTGAAAAGGGGAAATGGTAGAATAACTTCCAATTCTGTTTTCCTTCCAGTCCATCATCAGCAATCCTTTTGCTTGCTTTTCCTTTCTCTCTCTCTCTCTCTCCATCTCTCTCTCTTTCTCTCTCTCTCTCTCTTGATGGACATCATCCCCTCAACACAAACCTCCCGCTCACCCTTCCTACCATCCCTGATATAATAATATTATTTCTCAGCTGCATTCAGTTTTGATAGGTTCACTGAACTCGAAACATTTTTTTTCCGACAGACTGCCATACCTGCTGAGATTCTCCAACATTCTTTCAGAAGGGGAGAATTTTATTTCAGATCACCAGCATCCACATTTCCTTGGTTATTTCACCTTTAATGTTGTTGCTTCGCAGGATGCCAGCATCACTGGCAAGGGCAGTATTTATTGTCCATCCTAGCTGCCCTTGACCACTTGGACATTTGTCAAGGCAATATGGAGGCAACTAAATTGTTGTGGATCTGAGGTGACACTTAGTTCAGACTGGGGAAATATGTTAGGCTTCTTTACCAAAGGTTATCAATAAAATAAGAAAATAAATCCTGATGGTTTATGCTTGCCATGAGTGAAATTAGGTTTTATTCCAATTTTTGATATTGGAATTTAACTTTAGTCATCGGCTGTGTTAGGATTTCAGACAATGCTTTTTGAGTCATGACTTGCGCCTCTGAATTACACAGTAAGTGACATTATTACTCTGTTTACGAATCTCTGTTGTGAAGTAACTGTAGAGACAAGAACAAGCTTGTGGTCAAACTATTTGTAACTGGAAGAGAGGTCAGAAGAGAACTGGAGCCATAAAATCTGTCATTAACGAAGGGGTAGATGATGGCGAAGTTAGCAACAGAACACAGGCAGAGGTGGAGATTGGGGATATTATGAAGGTGGGTGGCGGCGGGTTTGATCACACAGAGAGAATATGGAGACATAAAACAGTTCACTGTATAAAGGAAACTCAAGTTTCCATACAGTCTTATTCCTTCTCACATGCTTATGAGTAAGTACTTTGGAAATGCATGAGAAGGACGTGGCGTTTGTGACTCCAAGTTTATGTATTTGTTAAATATAATCAACCAGAATAGCAATAACATTCAGCATTATTTATAGAATCGACAGAGATAGACTTACCAGGAACACCAATAATAGCGAGGATGGGATAGTACCCAGCTTGTCTAATCAGCAGTACGGCTCGTATTCGCAACTGTAACCATGCCCAATCCTGAGAAAGCCAGGAAAGACCCAATAATAAACTCCTGTCCATTGTTATAACATTCAAGTCTAATGTTCTCAGATTAGGATCCATTGTTGGAACATTCTAGTCTAAAATTCTCAAATTAAATCAATTGTTGGACCATTTTAATGTTCTCAGAGTCTGATTTCTCTCTCTTCCTCTGAAGCTGCTGATCTCAATCTTGTTGAGGTTGACTCTGCGCCGAATACTATGACATAAAGTTTGAAAGAAGGCTCTAATTATGGAAGAGGGAAAGCTTCCAGTGACCCAGGTGGGTCCAGAAAGACTGATATTAATCACAGTCACTGAACAAACAGATCAAGTTAACCCATTTCACTGCAACTCTGATATATCACAATAATTGGTGTGGGTGGGATTTTGATATCGTTGATTATTGGGCTCATGGCACATCTCCAGTTGTAAACATCGAGGTGGGGGAGAGACATCATTCTTTCTCTTTACAAGCTCGATTATTCTGCTGTGTTTTGGTAGTATAGGAATTGCTGGGCTCCCGAGGCCGTCTGTGTCTGATCACCAGGCCCGCTGCATCTTTTTGTTTATTTATGTTTAACTTTGACTTTTGTCTGTCCAGCATTTAACGGCTTAGGTGGGTTTAGGCATTTTGGAGAGATGCCTACAGAGCCATAGACGGTGTAGATACAGTCCATTCCTTGTGTTCTTGCAGCCACGGCCTGGTCCTGTGGAGTGATGGTCAAACTCTCACAGAACCAGGATTCTTAATTTTACCTTTCACCAATTATTGCTGGGGTCTCAGCAGGGTTGGAAGGCAGGAAATCTCTCCCCGATTCTACACACTCTGTCTGTGATTTCTCTCGGAACTGTCTTTTGATGTTCTTTCCTCCTGGATTGGAGAACTGCATGTCAGACAATCTGTTTCCTGCATATGTTTTTTGAGCTTTGTGTGCTTATTGGATGATACCATATTGGAGCAGTTACTGTATAGTAGTTAAATAAACTATTATTCTGCTAAGTTTTCGAACAGAATTAAGTTATTGCAAGTTCGTCTTCCTTTTGTTGTCTTTTATCGACAGTCTTCGAATAAATTGTGTTTTGCTTAATGTCGAATATTTTGACCAAGTAAATTCTATCTCAAACACAGCACCTTACATTTACCAGCGGAATGGGCCGAGCTGGAGGAGTGATAATCATGTCAAGAATTATATCGGTTACCCAATCCACCTCTCAGAACCAGCCCAGATACGTATAAGCCCAGATGAGGTACCTCCTCAACATGAAGCGCTGCGTAGACCAGGCTAGTGTACTGCTCAGCAATCCGTTCAGGATCGAACACTGTTTAGAGCTCACAAGTTCACTACTTATGTGTCCAACAGTGTACTGATCTATAAATTTGGACTAAATGATCTGTTCAACACAGGGCGCTGTGCAGAACACACAAAGGCATTGTTCTATACACACGGACTGGATATCTGTGCAGCATGGGGAGCTGTGCAGTAAATAGCAGTGAATTTATCTTTTAATCTGGAGCAGTTACCTTCCCAGCACACGCAGCTGTGTGCACCAATTGATGCATTGCTGTGTAACACTGTACTAGATCACTGCCCAGTGTGGGGAACCTTGCAGCTCATGGTGGAAGCGACAGGATGTGCAGCACCTCTCCATTTACAGCTCCATACGTCCAATGTGGCATGACACAGGAGTGCTATGGGTGTGAAACTCACTGCCAGAGCGGGATGGTGGGGGAATCAGTTTAAATACCAACAAATGGGTGGAACTTTGTTAAAAGCGAGGGGAAGATTGAGAGAGAATTTCAGAGAATGATCTGATGGTAGGTTTTAAAATTGTGAAATGAGAACATTTTGATAGCATCTTGCAATATAAGCCACAGTTTCTAGGAATGATGGGTGAGCAGGATATTTGTGTAAGTTAAGATGATTGAGAATTTTGGATAAGCATTTGTCCTGCAGCGTTGTAACTGGGAGTAGGATCAGCAGAGTTTTCGACTCATTGGGCTGAATCGTACAATAATTTGTCTCAGTGCCATTTTCATTGAATGTGACAGAAGGAATATCTACACGAGGCAGAGCTAGTTTCCTGGTGTTATCTTATCGAACTCACCTCATTAACTACCCACCCTACCTCATGGTGTCCCTCTCATTCAACGCCAGCACGATTTTCCCACCCATTATGGCTGGAGGTGCTCACCATCGCCCGGATGCCCCTGGATATTCAGTGATCCCTGGTACTGCTGCCATCATAAAAGGGCCAATGGGCACACGGTTGAGTTTTGTCAGTTTGGAGCTGCCCTGCACAGTTTACCCGAGCATGGCAGATAAAGGGAAATTACACCACAGCTTGACGACAGAGGCATGGAGGTCATGGTGAATGGTCTAGTATAGAGGGGGACCATTCTCTTCCCAGACCATGGTCTGAGCACACCATCCAACTCAGTGCAGTGGAAGTTAGGAACAGCAAGGGAACAGTCGCCGCATTTGGGGGTTTTCTATAGACCATCTAAAAGCAGTAGAGAGATTGAAGATCTCATAGGCGGGCAGATTCCAGAAAAATGCAAAAGTAGTAGGGTTAATGCTATGGGCGATTTCAACTTTTCCAATATCGACTGGAACCTCGTAAGTGCAGATGATGTGGATGAAGCCGTTTTTGTCAGGTGTGTTCAAGATGGTTTCCTTGCTCAGTATGGAGACAGACCAACAAGGGGAGAGGCCATTTTGGATTTGGTGTTCGGCAAAGAGCCAGGACAGGTGTCAGAACTAATGTTGGGAGAGCACTTTGTTGAAAGTGATCACAACTGCCTCGCATGTAGCATAGTCTGGGAGAGTGAAAGGAGCAGTTTCTGATGGGAAGATATTTAATTAGGGAAAAGGAAATTATCATGCTATCAGACAGGAGTTGGGAAGTACAGACTGGGAGCAATTGTTCCACAGAAAGGGCACAGTGGGCATGTGGAGACTGTTTAAGGAGCAGTTGTTGCGAGTGATACACAAATTTGTTCCTCTGAGACAGGTAAGAAGGGGTAAGATTAAGGAACCTTGGATGACGAGAACAGAGGAACGTCTCGTCAAAATGAAGCAGGCAGCTTTTGGAAGATGGAGGAAGCAAGAATCTAACACAGCTTTAGAGGATTACAGGCTTACTAGAAAGGAGCTCATAAATGGGCCGAGGCGAGCCATGATGGGGCACGAAAAAGGCTTGGCAAGAAGGATTAGGGAGAATCCAAAAGCATTTTTCTCATACGTGAGGAATAAGAGAATAATCAGGGAGAAAGGAGGGCCAATCAGGGATAGCATAGGGAACTTATGCGTGGAGTCTGAGCAGATAGGGGAAGCCCTAAATGAGTTTTTTGCTTCAATTTTCACCAGTGAAAGGGAACTTGTTGTAAATGAAAACTTAGAGGAGCTGGTCCTGATCATGATTGATGAAATTGATGTGCTAGAAATTTTGGAAAACATTAAGATAGATACGTCCCCAGGGCCAGATTTATCCTAGAGAGCTCCGGGAAGTGAGAAAGGCGTTAGCTAAGCTGCTGGTGAGGATAATTGCTTCCTCAGTCTTCACAGGAGTCATACCGGAGGATTGGAAGGAGGCGAATGCTGTTCCTTATTTCAAGAAGGGTAATAGGGAAATCCCTGGCAATTAGAGACCAGTCAGTCTTGCGTCAGCGGTCAGCAAAGTTTGGAAAAAATTCTGAGGGATAGGATGTATGACTATTTGACAAAGAATTGTGTGATTAAAGCAGTCAGCATGGCTTTGTGGGGGGCAGGTCATTCCTCACAAATCTGATTGATTTCTTTGAGGAGGTGTCAAGACAGGTCGACGACAGTCGAGCAGTGGACGTGGTGCATGTGAACTTCAGCAAGGTATTTGATAGGGTTCCCCATGGAAGGCTCATTCATAAAGTCAGGAAGTATGGGATACAGGGAGATTTGGTTATCTGGATTCAGAATTGTCTGGCTAGCAGAAGGCAGACAGTGGTTGTAGATGGAAAATATTCTGCTTGGAGGAGTGTTGAGAGGGATCCCACAGCGCTATGTCCTTGGGCCTCTGCTCTTTGTAGTTTTTATAAATGACTTGGATAAGGAGGTTATGGGGTGCGTTAGTAAATTTGCTTATGACACAAAGATTGGAGGCGTCGTCGAAAGTATAGAGGGCTACTGTAGGCTGCAGCGTGACATAGATAGGATGCAGAGCTGGGCTGAGAAATGGCAGATGGAGTTCAACCTGGGTAAATGCGAAGTGATTCATTTTGTATGGTCAAATTCGAATCCTGAATATAGCATTAAATACAGGATTCTTGGCAGTGTGGAAGAACAGAGGGATCTGGGTGCGCAAGTGCATAGATCCCTCAAAGTTGCCACGCAAATGGATAGGGTGTCAAGAAAGCATATGATGTTTTGGCTTTCATGAACAGGGGGATTGAGCTTAAGAGCCGCAAAGTTTTTCTGCAGCTCCACAAGTCCCTGGTGAGACCACACTTGGAAATTGTGTCCAGTTGTGGACCCACTACTATAGGAACGATGCAGGGGCTATCGAGAGGGTGCAAAGAAAGTTTACCAGGATGCTGCCTGGCCTGGAGGGCTTGCTTTATGAAGAAAGGTTGAACAAGCTTGGACCTTTCTCTTTGGAGACAAGGAGGAGAGAGGAGATCTGGTCGAGGTGTACAAAATAATGAGAGGAATAGATAGAGTCAATACCCAGAGACTTTTCCCCAGGGTAGGATTGACTAGTATGATAAGTCATAGTCTGAAGACATTAAGAGGAAGGTAAAAGGGAGACGTCAGAGGTAGGTTCTTTTTGCAGAGAGTTATGATTGTATGGAATGCATTGCCAGCTCTGTTGGTGGAAGCGGAGTCATTGGGAACATTTAAGCGACTGATGAACATGCACGTGGATAGCAGTGAGTTGAGGGGTGCGTAGGTTAAATTACTACATTTTACATTAGGATTAAATCTCAGGACAACATCGTGGTCCAACTGGCCCGTTCTGTGCTGTACTGTTCTATGTTCTATGTTCTATTTAGTATATTTAAAACAGACACAGATAAGTTCTTGATTGACAAGGGGATCAAAGATAACTGACAGGAAGCAGGGAAATAGGGTTGAAAATCTATCATTCGTGATCAAATGGCGGAGCAGACTTGATGGTCCGAATGGCTTCATTTCTGCTCGTATAGAGTTGTGGCCTGATAATATTTCGGTCCTGGATGGCACGGTGTCTCAGTGGTTTGCACTGGTGCCTCACAACATCAGGTAACTGGGTTCGATTTCCTCTGGGTGTTCTAGTTTCCTGCCACAGTTCAAAGTTGTGCAGGTTAGGTGAACTGGTCATGCTGCATTGCCGATTGTATTCAGGGATGTTGATGTAAGGTGCAATAATCAAGGGTGTACGTATAGTATTAGGGTAGAGAATGGGATTGGTTTGCATACTCTTTGGAGGGTCAGTATAAACCTGTTGGGCTGAAGGGCCTGTTTTCACACAGTAGGGATTCTAAGAAAATGCAGACTGCTGCAATGATCCAATGAAGCACAACCCAAGCTCGAGTAACAGCTCACTTTACACTTTGATGCGTTACAGTCTGTAGGAGTTAATATTCAATTCCATAAATTCAAAGCCTGAACCCATTGTGGTTGTTCTCCACTTTCTGTACACTCTCCCTCCTGGGGTCCCTAAGCTCGTGTCTTCTTTATGTTCCATTCTACAGAGAAAATCAATTTCTAATATTTACACATTTATTTACACCCATTATATACCTGTGTCTCTTTCACCACAATTTCAAGCCCATTTGTCTTTCACACTGGGCCTCCAAACACTCTTTCCCACCTCTGCCAAGATACTAAAGCGCTCACTTTCCAATCCTTTACACGTTTGAAGAAGATTTAAACTGGACTTGAAACATTAACATTGTTTCCCTGTCTCTGCAGATGTTGCCAGTCCCCTAAGTTCCTTCAAAAATGAAAAGTTACAAAACACATTTTCAACAGAGCAAAGATCATTGGATACAGGAAATCTGAAACAAAAACAAAAATTGTTGGACTTACTGGGTGCTTTGAGGAACAGTCATAGAACCCGAAATATTAACTCTGTTTTCACTCCACAGATGCTGTCAGACTGGTCAGTATCTTCAGAAATTTCTGTTTTTGAACAAGTTTCAAGCATGTGTGTCAAAGCTGCTCACACGCCCTGTCCAACATGGAGAGCCATACACCGGGAAGTGAATTCACTTGCTCTGAAACTACATAAGGCTGTCATCACCGACACTACAGAGCTCTTAATCATGGTCATGGAGAGAAACGGCGGGAAACACATTCGCTTTAAACAGAAGATGGCATTACTGGAGCGGAAAATATTCAGGTGAAAACGTTAAATGCTTTTGAGGATTGCGACAACTGGAGGCATGGCATCATGAAGATACCCAAACAGGATGAGAATTTTTAAAAAAGGAAGTGTTCCCACATGAGAAACTGGGATAGGGCACTGTGTACAGGGGAGGAGGACGACCGTGTCCCCGTGCGAATGAGGACAGGCAGCAGAATTGTATTGCAGATATTGCATCTCAAACTGGGCATTCATGTGATGCTGTAAATCATAGCAGCCGTTGTAGCACCAGCAGAATCATATTCAACCACAATATAATCTCTCAGTCTACCATTACCATGAAGCTGATCTCCGCTTCAGTGATGAGTGTGGGTGAACATGCTACGGTCAGAACCGTGTGTACCTAAACCTGATGATAACCCAATCAAGCTACTGCACTTACTGTTTACATTAACAAACAGCAGGGGTAACATCTGATAGAGAGGGCGCCATGATCCCAAGACTGTGACCAGTTCTTTTAAAACCAGCTATGAATTACTGCTGGCCTGTCTACTCTTCCTCTTTTCTGTTAGAAAAATCCTTGATCCTCTTGTTAGAGACAGTTCAAGAACTTCCCTCCTATTACCATTTTGTTTACGTCTTTAAAATACTTACTGTGCCTTCCCCTGTGAGGAAAATGTAAAACATGGGTGTAAATTATCTGTCTGCCCTGCAGCCAATTCTTCAGTCACACCCTCCAATTATCCTCAGTATACTTTCCTAATTAATTTCACCTAAGATCGCACACTCATCTTGAACTTTTTTTATATGCTCGGAAAAGATCGTGCTACTTGTTTTTGTATTTCTTGCCAATTTACTACATCATGTGTTTTCTCCCCTTTTCCTCGCTTTCTTGATTGATACAGCCATATAGTGCACAAACAGACCCTTTGGTCCAACTTGTCCATGCTGACCAGGTTTTTCCAAACTAAACTAGTCCCATCTGATTGCATTTTGTCCATATGCCTCTAAACCTTTCCCATTCATATGTTTGTCCTAATGAGTTTTAAATGTTGTAGCTGTACTTGCACCTCCCACTCTTTCTCTGCCAGCTCATTCCATATACACACATCACCCTCTGTGTGAAAACATTGACCCTTCGTCCATTTCAAATCTCCCCTTTTTTAACCTTAAACCTCTGCCTTCTATGGTTGAACTCCCCCGTCCCCGGGAAAAGACCTTAGCTGGTCACTCTATTCATACCTCTCATGATTTTATAAACTTCTACCATGTCACCCCTCAACCTCCGACACGCTGTCTGACACTAACTTTACGAACAAACATTTACAGATAAAGCACTGCAAATTTGAAACAGTATTCAAATGACAGGTAAACAACCTTCAGTCCAAGCTTCATACTGTGATTTATTTTTCTCCATGTTATAATACTAAGGCAGCAGGAAACTGTGACGAGTACCAGTAAGAGGTCAAACACCTGAATTGCTTTGTCCAAATGGGGTGATGATCTCTACAGTGAAAGCACATCACTGGCCTGAACCATATAAGAAGGGCAATTTTTGTACCACACTGTCAGCGTGCAGTTGCCTTTAGCAGAGTGAGATGAAGGCTGAGTATAACTTTTGAAATTTGGATCACAGTGTGAATTCAGTGCAAAGGGGGAGAGGTCTTTTCAATAAGGTTTACTCAAAGAAGGAAACTTTCCTGAGTGAGATGTGAGTGGGAGGTGTAAAACAGCATGAATGGAGAGGCCGAGCCACACTGAGACCAGAGGCAAAGTGGCAGCACAAAACGCAGCTTGATGCTACTGCAGAGTAGATAGACTTGATCAAAGAGTTTCAGGTGAAGTGGGGAGGGACAATAAGGTAAGATACTGTACTCTGTAATTTGAGAGGGAGAACCTGGAATCAGGAAGGGGACACGAGCAGGGAAGAGGATGGAGCAGCAAAGGCAGCAGTTTCTGGGGGGAATTCAGGAAGCACAGCTGAAATTCATACCCAGCATCTGCTTCTGGTCCCTGAAATAAACATCCTAAATCTGACCCTCCACTCATGCTCATCCATAGTATCCTTGAGAGCCTTTGTCAACCATGGGTGGTTCACCTTCTTATCGAGTTCTTCTTTTTGAACAGAAACAATAATTTCTGGGCTGTTTGGGATATCTGCTTGAATGTTTGCTCACGTATACTCACTGACCTTCCTCTGGGTCTATTTTCACATTCCGCTTCAGACCAGATGTGAGGCAGAAATCCTCAATTTAGATGTCTGGTTATTTTCAATCATTCAGGGGGATCTTCTGCCTGTGGCTGAACACATGATCAGCGGAGGCTGACTCAATTCTCCAAGTTTCTGCATCTCTGTTGTTTCTGTTTAACGACGCCACATTCCTGTGAGCTGGGTCTAACGTGACCTCCTTTTCCATCAAACCAGAAATCCCCGAACTCTGGTGGACAGGGCCTTCAGCTATGACTGTCCCATCTTCCACGGTGTTGCCCTCAATCCGTCCCCTCCATCCCAGAACAATGATAGATTCCTCCTTGTCCACACTTCCTCCTGCGCGAGAATCCACATTCACATATTCATCTTACGCCGTTTCCACCATCTCCAACAGGACAGCACCATCAAACACAACTCCCCCTCCCGCCCACTTCTCAGTATTTCACAGCGACCGTTCCCTCTGTGTGACCGTCCATCACCCCGAACGTTTCCCCACTCCCCCATCGCACCATCCCATGCAATTGGAGAAGCTGCAACACTTGCCCATTCATCTCTTCCCTCCTCACTATCCAAGGCCCCAAACATAGCTTCCAGGTGAAGCAGCATTTCACTTGTAACCTTTCAATCTGATCTCCCGTCATTGCTGCTCATAATGCAGTCCTTTTTATTGGCGAGACCAAATAGAGATTGCTTTGAGGAACACACCCACTCTGTCTGTAGAAATAACTCTGACCTTCTCATTGCTTCCCATTTTAATAACTTACATTGCTCTCATGATAACATTTCGGCCCTGGGTTGCTGCAATGTCCCAAGACAGCACAACCCAAGCTCGAGTAACAACGCACTTTAAAGTTTCGTACGTTACAGCCTGTAGGAGTTAATGTACAATTTCATAACTTCACAGTCTGACCCCATTATAACTGTTCTCGAGTTTCCGTACAATCTCCCTCCTGGCCTCCCTATGACCTTGTGTGGTTGTATCTTCTTTATCTTTCACTCAATAGAGAGAACCCCTTTTCCCCATTCACATCTTAATTTAAAGCTATTTCACATGATGTACTCGTTCACCACTACTAAAAGCATGTTTATCTTTTGCCACACCCTCTTTTACCCGTCAAACCACTCCCCACATCTATCAAGGGATTATAAAGCTTATTTTCCAATCCTTTTTCAGTTCTGAAGAAGTGTCATACTGGACTTGAAACGCTCACTCTATTTCTCTGTCTCTGCAGATGATACCAGTCCTGTTGAGTTTCTCTAGAAATGAAGAGGCTCAGAACAAATTTTCAATTAAACAAATAACTATGGAGACTGGAAATGAAAATGCAAAAATTGCTGGAGAAAATGGGAGCTTTGTAGAAGGTTCACTGGTCCTGAAAGATTAACTCTGCTTTCACTCCACAAGATGCTGCCAGACCTGCTGAATTTCATCAGCAATTTCTTTTTTTGAACAAGTTCCATAGACGTGTGTTAAAGCTGCTCAAACGCTCTGTCTCACACGGAATCCACTGGGATGTTACCGATAATGCAAGGTGCACAGATTACTTGATCTGAAACTGCATAAGGCTGGCATCACTGACACTGCAGAGTTCTTAATCATGCTCAGCTAGAAAAACAGAGAGGAACACATTCACATCAAACACAGAAGATAGCATTGGGGGAATGGAAAAGATTCAGATGCACAGGTTAAGGGTTTGAGTAAAGTAACAAATTGGAGGCGTAACACCAGCGAGAGACCTTCAGCAGAATGAGAATAGGAAAATGGAAGTGTTACCACATCAGAAACCAGGTTAAGACATTGACTACAGAGCTAATGGGTGAATGGGTCTTGGTGTGAACTGAGGGATAGTTAGTAGAATTGAATTGAACATATTGGAGCTCAAAGTGGGCATTCATGTAGTGTGGTAGAATCACAGCAGCAGCAGAATTGTATTCAACTACAATCCGTTTCTTTCAAGTCCTGCCTGGAGATACCTTCAGGTATTATCGATGTAAAGGAGGTGACCCCTCTAGTCAGACATTGTATTTTAGGCATGCGGTCTTGTTTGAAGTCTGCATTTGTCTTCACCTGGAATCAGACTAGGTTTATTTACAAAGTAGGAGTTAATAAAATATCATTTTGACTGACTGTCTATAAATCATACTTTTTTTGAGAAAATATAATGCATCTGGAAATACGAACCGGCAAATGAAAATTCATCTTACAGATTAGATGTGTGTGTGTGTGTGTGTGTGTGTGTGTGTGTGTTTTCACGCACGTGCGAGTGTGTGATTGAAAACAAGGTGGAGTGTCTGTGGGAGGGAGAGAGAGAGTGTGTGTTTGTCAGAGAGTGAGGGGGAGTGTGTGTGTCTTTGGGAGGGAGAGAGAGTGTATGCGTGCGTGTGAGAGAGGGGAGAGTGTGTTTGTGTGCGGGAAGTAGAGGGTGAATTTGCATGGGTGTATGTAAAGGGGAGAGGGAAAAGATGTGTGTTCCTCGTTAAAACACAGGCAGGTTTGGCAGATCTCTTTCCACACAAACACTCTGTGGTTCCAGTTCTCCCCCTCTCTGCAGCCTCTGCTCCATTTGTTGTTTATGTTGCAGACCCAGATGTTGTAACTACAGTCCCCATTCTCCATCCAGAGTTGGGTCACCAAATCCTCAGGTCTCCCTGAATGTCTGAGGCAGCTCTCAGCACAACCTCCAGTAAACCATCTCCATCACCTCCACTAACCTTTCCATGACAGGAGGCAGTCAGATACTCCTCAGCTCCTGTTCCTTGACAATAATACTCGAGGGGTTTCCTCATGGTATGGACTGCACAATCAACTTAGAGGGACAAACACAGGCCATCAGAGGTCAGGCACAGGCCAAGTTTCAAAGACGTGTCTCAAAGCTGCTGGAACCCCCTTTCCAACTTGGAGCAACAGCCCGCCACATACCATTGCATTTTTTCTGAGATTCACAATGCCAGCACTCGATACACTCGGGAGTGAAAAAAACAACACCAGGGAAAGGTACAGAAAAACAAACAATTAATTAACTGATAACATGTTGTGAAAATATGGAAAAGGAGACAGGGGAGTAGGAGTAACTGGAGAAGTGAGACAACGGTGGGTCCAATCACAAGAATAGGAGCATTCAAAAAAATTATTGCCAGCTCAGTTGAAATGGTTAGTTACATCAAATTGTGAATCTGCCTCACAGAACCATCCAAGACACCATAAACTGGGACAAGGCACCAGCCAGAATGGAGAGCTGTGCAGACCATGCTACTGGACTGCTCTATAAACTGGACAACCTGCCCAGCATGGGGAACAGTGCAAACCTTTGCCAGTATATGGCTACTATACTTGGACTACAGAAATGTCTTGTACGGGAAGATGCGTAACCCATGCAGTAAGTGACAGTAAATGGACTCCCACAAATGTATGGCTCAGTATCTCCACTGCCGAAATATAAGATAAGAGATTGTGTCTGTGTGTGTGTATGTGTGAGTGTCTGTGTGTGTTGGTGGTAGTAGATATGAAAAGTATTATTTGAGAGAGAATAGACATAGAGGAAATCAGTTCAAATGTGAACAACTGACAGGGCTTTGTGTCATTAACAGAGGGAGACTGAGGACCGTGTTATAGACAGAGGTGACGATGTGCTTGTGAATATTAAAGTAAAGGCTTTCCCAGACCCAACAACAATATAAAGCAATCCGTACAGGAATGATGAGATTTTGGTCTGCGTTTAGATACAAGCCATGGAATACCGACTCAGATTTAGTTAAGCAACAGCAGATTATTGGCTTTAATAAGATTGTGTTTCATAGCTGAAGGTTCAAACAGCAGATGGAATGAACCAGTGAAGTATATCGTGCAGATGACAATAGTTAAAATTAGGAATGGTCAGGATATGGTAATCAGCTTGTGGCCAAAGGGATCACCGTAGTTGTGACTCGTCTGTTTCAACCTCAGTTATTGGCCAGGGATGAGATGTAGTCAGAGGAAGGAAATGGAATTTGCATCCAGAACAGAAGACAGTGACCTCCAAGCTCTCAATATTTAAATAGCAAGGACAGTGATGCAATGCATCCTGGTTCATACCTGAAAGTGAGTAGGTCAACCAACAAGGCCCAGTACCAGAACTAAAGGAGATAAAGAATGAACAATATTGCTTTGTTGTGGTTTGGAGCGTGAATACTTACAGAGTAGAGTAAATGAAAAGAACAGTAATACAGTTGCACATGGTTAATGCAAATAATATATCAACAGTGAAACTTACCAGGGACACCAACAATAGCCAGGATAGGATAATAAAAACATTGAATAATGTAAAGTACAAATCTGATCCGCGATGATAACGGCCACCAATAATATGTAGAAAAAAACCAAACATAATAGGATAAACCCTTGTCCATTGTTGTAACTTTCCAGTCTATTGTTCTCAGATTCTCATCCATTGTTGTAACATTCCAGTATAACATTCTCAGATTCTGATCCACTGTGAGAACTGTCCAGTCTAATGTTCTCAGTTTCTGATCTCTCCCTGTCTCTGGAGCAACCGATCCCTGTTAGTGCTATCGGTGGTGCTCCCGCCCATACTATGGGATAACATATTGAATCGAGCCCTTTTATCATTAAAAGATGGAAACTGTCCACTGGGATAATTAGAATCCATGGAGACTAACATTATTCACAGTTAGCAAACAAACACGTTCAGTTAACCAGTTCCTTACATCATTTTACATAACACAATGAAAGGGAACATTTACTCGGTTTGGATTGAATGGTGAGAGTTGCTGAGGGATAGATCATAAATCTTGCAATCTTTTTAATCTGTCTTTCCTATATATGGGAGTATTGTCAGAACACTGCACTGTTGTATATGATTCACCCTGTTTATAAAAGGAGACAGGAATAAAATAACAGACGAGCTGCATAAAATGTTTGGTGGAGACGTTTCTAGATACCTTTGCGTAATGCTGCTCCAAGTTTGAAATTCCCTGTTCTCAAGTCCTTTCTTAACCTTGTGACATCATTCAGAGCATTCAAACTGCTGCTCAGGAACAGGGAGAAACAGGAGGTAGTCACTCAACTGCTCGATTCTGGGCAGAGGAACAGGAGGCAGTCTTTCAACTGTTCCAGACTGGAACACAGGCACAGGAGGAGTCACTCAACTGCTCGGGACTGGGACACAGGAACAGGAGGGAGTCATTCAACTGCTCGAGACTGGGATACAGGAACAGGAGGCAGTCACTCAACTGCTCGTGACTGGGACACAGGAACAGGAGGCAGTCACTCAACTGCTCGAGACTGCGATACAGGGAAATCTGGAAGCTAGTGAGGCCCAGATTTCTGTTCCCCAGGAACAGGAGGAGGTGACTCACTGTCCACCACTGTGAGACACTGGAAGAGAAGAGGAATTGGCTTGGTACTAACAGAAATATCTGAATAATTTGCATGAACGAGTCATTCAATCCTGCTCCAACATTCTTCAAAACCATGGCTGATCTGATTGTAATTCACCCATTCCAGTTTACAGAGATTTCCCTCTCTGCAGTCTCTGATCCATTTGTTGGTCATGTTGCAGATCCAGATACTGTAACTACAGTCACCATGCTTCATCCAGAGTTGGGTCACCAAAGCCTCTGGTCTTCCTGAATTTCCACAGCAGCTTAAAACACAGCCTCCAGAAAACAATCCCCGAACGTACAAAAACTAGAGTTAAGTTAAATGTCAGTCAAAGGCAAATGAGAAGCCTGGTCTGAATCACTAACAGTTGTGAGGATTCCTCATGTAACTGAGCACATGATCAGCCGATAGTGATTAACACAGGCGTTCAACGAATAGGAACATAGCAAGTTACAAAGGTGTGCCTCGAAACTGTTAAAACCCCAATATCCAACATGGAGTACAGGGCAGGACACTGGGAAGTCAACGAAAACGCAAGCAATGCTTTTTTGAACACTGTTTCACAGCTTCTTAGTGTTGGAAGCTGATGCTCTTGAGTGAGCAACATTCAAGGGCAGGAAAAGATATAGGACAGTTATTCACTTTGAAACTGGGCAGTTAAAACTAGATGGTGGGGAAGCAGTTTAAACACCAACAAATGGGAGGGATTTTGCCATAGACAGAGGGAGAGAGACTCTGAGTCAGTGTTATGGAAGGATGTGTTTGCAGGTTTCAGAATGCTGAAATGAAGACATTTCGATCATATCTAGCCACATAGACTAGCATGTCAGGGAATGATGAATTAATACGATATTGGTGCAAGGTCAGATAGAGTCAGAGTCTCGGAGATGTACAGCACAGAATAAAATGCTTCAGTCTAACTCGTCCATGCTGATGGGATATCCTAAATTAAACTAATCGCATTTTGCCAATATTGATGTAAACCCTTCCTCTTCATGTACCCATCCAGATATCATTTAGATGTTATAATTGTAAAAATCCTCCACCACCTCCCCTGGCAGCTCATTCCACGCATGCACCACCCTCTGTGGGAAAAAGTTGCTCCTTCGGTCTTTTTTAAAATCTTTTCCCTCTCATCGGAAATCCATGCCCTCTAGTTTTGGGGAAAAAGACCTTAGCTATGCACACTATAAATGCTCCTCACGCTACAGGAATAAAATAACCCAATCATCAAAGTTTGTGAGAACCCAATCTACTCGAACTCTCCCTATAGCTCCAATCCTGGCAACATCCTTGTAAATCTTTTCATACTCCCATCAAGTTTCACAATTTATTTCCAAAAGGAAGGAGACCAGAATTGAATGCAGTACACCAAAAGTGGCCAAAGTAATGTGCTGTACAGCAACAACATGACCACCCAATTCATATAGTCAAAGCACTGGCCAATAAAGGCAAGCATACCAAATGCCTTCTTCACAATCCTACCTAACTGCGACTCTACTTTCAAGAAATTATGAACCTGCATTCTAAGGTCTCTTTGTTCAGCAACACTCCCCAGGACGTTAGCATGAAGTGTACATGCCCTGCCCTGATTTGCATTTCCAAAATGCAGCACCTCCCATTTGTCTAGATTAAAAACCACCTTCCCATTGTCAGCCCGTCTGCCCATCTGATCAAGATTCCATTGTACTCTGAGGTAAACCTTCTTTGCTGTCCACTGCACCATCATTTTTGGTTTCATCTGCAAACTTAGCAACTATTGCTGCAATGATCACATTCAAATGATTTATGTGAATAGTGAAAAGCAGTGGAGCCAGCACTAACCCTTGTGGTACACCAATGGTAACAACCCTCCTTTTCGAAAAACAATCCTTTACCACCACCCTCTGTCTCCTGCCTTCGGGCTAATTCTGTATACATATGGCTAGTTCTCCCTGTATTCCATATGAACTAAACTTGTTAACCAATCTACCATGCAGGAAGTTGGCAAATACCTTACTGAAGTCCATACCAACAATATACACGTCTGCCTCAATGAATCCTCTTAGTCACTTCTTCAAACATACTCAGTCAATTTAGTGCTTCGATCCATGTGGCCTATCACTTATGAGTCCTTGCTTTTCAAAATCCAGGCAAACCTTGTGCCTCATAATCCTTACCAACAACTTGCCCTCCACTGAAGTCTGGCTCACTAGCTTTCCCTTACCATCCTTCTTAAACATTGTCAATAATCACACCAAGTTCACAAGCCTCCTATCTTCTGGTACCTCATCTGTGACAATTGACGATACAAATATCTCAGCAAGGGGCCCAGCATTCACTTCACTCGCTTCCCACAGAGTTCTAGGGTCCATCTGATCAGGTGCTGAAGATTTTCCCACCTTTACCGGTTTACGAACTCCAGCATCTCCTTCTCTGTAATACAGGCACTTTTCAACATGTCAAGATTTATTTCCAAAGTTCTTTAGCTTGCATATCTTTCTGCCCAGCCAATACTGACGCACGATGCTTGTTTAGTATCGCCTCCATATCCTGCAGTTTTGCACATCGGCAACCTTGCTGATCTTTAAGTGGCCCAAAACTCTCCTGAGTTATTCTTTTGTCCTTAATGTATGTGTAGAGTCCCTTTGGATTCTCCGTAACCCTATTTGCCAGAACTATCTCATGTCCCTTTTATGGCCTCTGGATTTCCCTCTAATGTATATTCCTACTGGGTTTAGACCTTTATCGACAGTCACTTTAAATTTGGAATTAAGTGCCAAATGACGATGATGAATCCATCGACATCCTAGACAGGAAGTGTGGACTTCTCTGAATGTTCCTGTCACTGCTCTAATACAGAAACGTTGGACCTTCCGTACAACATATGCTTCAGTAATTAATTTATATAAAAATTGACAAACATCTTAATGCAGGTTTATTTGCTGTAAAGCAGTATTTTTTATGCTTTTTCCCCTCAGTCCAAAACCAAAAGTGAACTTATTCATTAAGACTTATGAATTAATGAGTCAGGTTTGGCTGGGAGATAGGGCGGAATGGGGCAGCGGCTGTGGAGACTGCATGGGGAGTACAATGATATCTTCCAGTCATCATCACTCTTAACGTCAGATAGAATTAAATATAATTCATAACAAGGAACGAGCCAACGTTTGGAAGATGCAATGCTGAATGACAATGTGAACTTAACAGAATAATTTTAAATGTGATAAAGAGAACTATATTTAGTATACACACAATTTAATCATTGGGAGTAGGGTCACCACACCTGAAGGATTAAATTTGATTTCTCTTCACAGATACAGCCAGCCTTGCTGAGCTTTCCTTCCAACGTCTGTTTTTGTTTGAGATTGATCATATTGTTCATATCTGGCAGGATGCTGACAATTAAAAGCTCATACTAATAACAAAATGCGCAGGGCTACGGGGACAATACAGGAGAATAATAGTAGAGATATCGCTCATTCCAAACTGGAAGAGACAATGGGCTGAGGTTTCACCACCTTTGCTTTAATAATTCTATGTTATGCATTGAAAGCTTTTGGAGATTGGGGAGACAAGCTAGTTCAATGAAGGACACGGAGTGTTCCATCATCAAAAACCTATCCCTATTATTTCATGAAGTTCAACTGCATCTAAAATGTATTTTCAAACAAAATGTATTTCCTGAGATTTACAAGATGTTCAGATTTTCTTTTTACTTTCTATCTTAAAGAAGAAACAGATTTCGTCTGTAATTCAGGTGTCACAGACACACCAACTGTAATAGAAACATGAAAGGACCACATTGTCCAAATATTACCAAGGTCAACATGTAGACCTGTCAAGAAACATGAAATATAGAGATAATGGAAACATGAAAAATAAACAGAAAATGCTGGAGAAATGAAAAATATGAGGAAGTATCTGCAGAGAGCAACAGAATTAACATATGTAATATGATGTGACACTGTTCTGAAAAGTCCTATTAGAATCAAAGGGAATTTTTTTTGCATCTCTGCTCAGATGTTGCCAGATCGACTGAGTTTCGCACCAGCTCTTTTGATTTCTTTCTTCTTTCTGAACTGTGGCAAAGTGTCTGATCTGAATGACAACAGCAAAGTTGTTATCTCAGATGAATCTCGAATAATTTGTTATGGACATTAAATGAGAAATTACAAAGTTCCTATGTTTGACAGGGCTCTAAATATCGGTGATGGATTGCATTGTGAGAACTTGCGATGAAAATGTTGAAACAAAACAGAAGTTGCTGCAAATGCTCAGCAGGTCTAGCAGCATCTGTGCCGAGAAATCAGAGTTAACGTTTCAGGTCCAGTGCCCCTTCCTCAGAACTGATGTTAACACGGAAAATGTTGGTTTATATGCAGAAGAGACTGGATAGCTCTTAATGGAGACTGTTTGTAGCTAACAATAGGGTGTGAGTAATAGAAGGCGATGTGAGAACTAAGCCTGGTGTATGGATAGGGGGCTAGGACATTGGGGAGTTCAGGCCCGAAAATTATTGAACTTGATTTTGAATCTAAAGGGCTGCAAGGTCCGCACATGGAAAATGAGGTGTTGTTCTTCCAGCTTGCGCTGAACTTGCCTCGAACACTGCAGCAAGCCTGACACAGAGAAATTGGTCAGGGAACAGGACGGACTGTTAAACGGGCAGGCAACTGAAAGCTCAGGGTGTTTTGCAGCGGTACAACTTGGATGTTCTGTGAAGAGGTCACCCAGTCTACCCTTCATTTCCCCAATGTAGACGAGACCACATTGTGAGCACCGCATGCAGTTGACTGGATTGTGGGAAACGTTGGTAAGGGGCTGCTTCACATGGAATTTATGGCTGGGCCCTTTCATACTGATAGGAGGGAGGTAAATGGGAAAGTGTGACACCTCCAGCAGGGGAAAGTGAAGTGGACCTGTGGTGGGAGTGAATAAAGAGTAGACCAGTGTATCCTAAAGGGAATGATTCCTCCAGAGGGTGGACAATGGAGGAGAGGTGAATATGTGCAGGTGGGGGCATCTCGCTAGAGGTGGGGGAAATGCAGGCTGATGATCCTCTGCAAGTGAATGCGGCTGAGATAGTAGGGAAACTCTGTTGCGAGAGAGAAGGGGAGGGGCAGGCTAGAAGTGCAGGAGATGGGTCAGACTCGGTTGAGGACCCTGTTGACAACAATGATGGGGAATCCTTTGATTGAGGAACAAGGTGGACATTTCAAAGGCTACCTTGTTGAATTTAGTATCATCAGAAGCAATGCGGTGGAGATTGAGGAACTGGGGGAATGGAATTGAGTCCACAACAGGAAACCAGATGTGAGGACATATTCTCCAGGAAGCTGTGGGAGTCGGTGTGTTAATACTGGATATCAGTGGCTTGTCTATCCCCAGAAATGGAAGCAGAGATGTTGAGGAAAGGAAGGGAGTAATCAAAGAGAGACCAGGTGAAAGTGATGGAGGGCTTCAAATTCCAAGCGAAATCAATGAACCTTTCCAATTCCAGACAAGAGAGAAAAGCAGCAGCGATGATATCATCTATATATCGGAGAAAGAGTTGTGGGTGGGTGCTGGAATAGAACTGGAACAGTGAATAGTCGATGTACTCCAAGAAAAGAACAGACATAACTGGGGCCCACGTGTGTATCCATGCAGTTCCTCTGTGCGGCAAGTGCAGGCTGAAGCAATGGGTAAGTCCTGCTAGCTCTGTTTGTGAATTTTTGTATGGAGATAGAAGCGAGATCTGCTATCAGAGGACCATCAGCTCGGGGGCAGTTAGGGGGAAGGGGGCGAATGGGGCAGGAATCTCCAGATGAAAAGTGGTCAAGTTATCATAGTTGATATAATGGTTTGATGTGCCATGGTAGGGTCATGGTCCAGGGGGAAATTAGAGGAGGTATCTGAGAGTGGGCGTTCAAACTCTGCAATGTCGAGGTCAGTCCACCAGGCTACAGCAGCATCACCCTTATCGTCACAGACTGAATAACACAGTTATGGTTGGATCGAAGCACATGGAGTGTCGGCCGTTCGGGCAGTGATAGGTTGGATTTGGTGAGGGGAGTGCAGAATAATTAAGACAACCAATGTCATGTTGAGATTTCTCAATGAACCGATTTAGTTCAGGTAAAGACTAGAAGGAGGGGTGATTCCAGGAGGAGGGAGAGTGTTGCAACTGGGTAACGGGGTCTATGGGGCAGGGAGAGGAATCTTGCTGAAAGAAATGTGCATTGAGGCGAAGACAGCGGAAGAGCTCAACTAAATGTCATGCCTAAAATTCATTAAAGTGGGTGCAGAGAGGTAAATTTCAGACCTTTGATTAGAACAGAACATTCAGCATCAGAGAGTGAACGTTCAGTAGGGATGGTGAATAAACGACAGGAGGTGGAATTGGAGGAGGGGATGGAGTCAGAGGCAGGGTATGGGATGTCAGGAAGGTTCCAGAGGGTCAAGGGCATCTCCACGTTGTTGCAAATTGTGTGCCCGGTACATCTGGTCAGTACGGTGAATGAGCCGATGAATAAATTAGAATTGTGGAGTGGCGCAGCCTTGAGTTAATGTGATGCGATACTGCTGGACAGAGAAACTGCTGAACTCAGTAGCACTGAAATCGTTCGATCAGTCCTCAGAAATTAACTGATTGAAAATAATTGGGAAGGTAATCTTACTGTATCTTCCTGATTTCACTGAAGTGACACTCAAGCAGCAAGATCTTACTTTTCGGAGACTTTCGATCAACCTGTGAAAATATAATATGTCTTGATGTTTTTATAAAGACAAATTTATACATGGTTTTGGAAGGCACTATCAAGGGCAGAGTTTATTTGTCATTCCCAATAGCTCTGGGGAAAGTGTCATTCTTCAGTGAGGAAATTACCAGCGCTGAATTTCCTGCGATTCCCAGTGACCACAGTTTCCTCAGGATCCCTGATGTCACAAGAGTCAAATACTAATTTAATGCAACGCAAGTTACTCTGACCTCACCTCAACTGACATTGGAAAATTAGTTAAATGAATAAAGAACAAAAGGACAGTACACGGCCTGATTGAGCAATGTGCGCACTCTACTCACAATGTTTAAGGGAAAACTGATGCATTGACTTCTGATTCTGAGGAGAGGTTTATCCTATTTGTGATGAGGCCATTTGGCTAAGTGCTGTTAAGAGATAGCAAGACACTCCACTCTGTACCATGGGGAACAAAACTAGCCTGTACACGGTGCATCAGACAATGACAGAAATGCACTATTGTCTGTTCCTATTGGTCATTGATCATCTCAATCTCATCATTGACTGATGACAAATAGCAGCATAGAAGCCAGTGGCTCCCATCATCCCAGTTGGAAAGCAAAAAGGGGAAGGGATGGCCAGAAAAAGTGGGAGTAACTGGGGAATTTGTGTAACTTACAGTGGGAGTGGCAGAAGAAGAGTGTGAAGGGAGATTATCAGTTGAAGAGTATGTAGCAGCAGAAGGGGCAGTGCAAACGAAATAGGAGTGTAAGAAAAGAGTAGGACCGCGGAGGACGAATGGCAGATGAAATTTTAGTGACAGTGAAACGCTTGTTTTCGAGGAAGTGAGATTGGATGAGAAAAAAAATCACTGTTCAAGAAAATCGGGATCTGGATTCCATTCAAATTAAGTAAGGATTTCTTGTACTTTTCCTTCTATAACTTGATTCTTGTACACGTTGTACATGTACTGTATATTTCGATATCTTCATCAACAGCAGACAACATGTTTTTTTTCTCCCCTACTGTGGTGTTTCAACATTTTTGATTTTTTTTTACAGTATGTATTTGCTTCCAATTCAAGGTAGACATGAGAATATGATTTGATCTTCTGCAGTTTGCCCCAACATAGAACTTAATTGAACATTTATCCTCATCACACTCGCTGATTTAAACAAACAATGAATGAGTCCATGTCCATCCTGCAGATGAAACATTTCTTCAGCTTTGGCTATTGTAGGGAATGTTAGAAAGAACAGTGCCACGCAAAATACTAATGTTCCAGCGCAAGGTGCCAAAACGCACTTTTTTCTGAAATTATTTGGAAGGTTTAGAAATAAAATATGCAGAGGGACAGAGTGTAAAAGGTGAATTCAACTCTGTGTCGAAACTACTATTTGTCGAAACTCCCTCATAAAATATGTTACCTACATCACTCATAAATTCACCAAAATAGGAAAGGCAAGAGACTGGAATTGTCAAATCATCCTCTGAATAACATTTGGAGAACAGGAAGGAAATCACGATTTGTTTGCGATATTCAGAAATGAAAATTGTGAGAATGTGGAAGGTGGGGAGCAGTGGAATTATGATCAATGTTGTGGATGACACAAAAATAAGCTGGGTGGATCACAGCCAGGAGGAAAATGTAAGGCTACAAGAGGATATAAACAGATTATTCAGATAGCTAGATCAATGGTCAATGAAATTTAACACCGATAAATTGGGAAGATGAAAGTCAGAAGTAACAAGACAAGTGAGTATGAAAGAGGAGGGCTAAATTTGCTCGTTTCTTTCTTTGCAGCAGGGAAGGTTGAGGAGGGAACCTAGTTCAGATGTACAAGAACATATGGGGTATGGAGAGGATGAACAGACAGCAGTTGTGTTCCTCAATCAAATGATCAAAAACAAAGGGACATACTTTTAAAGTGAAAGGCAGGGGATTGAGAGAGGATTTGTGGAATGTGTTTCGAACTGAGAGGGTGGTATGAATCTGGAATGCATTATCTAGTAGAGTGGTTGAGGCAGGTAACCTCACAACGTTGAAAAAGCCTTTGGATATGCACTTGCTGGCACAGGCGTGATAGGCCTGGTTTTCATTGCATGATTGTGTGCAGTGGCAGCCATGGACACTCTGATATATTCTGAAGCAATAAACAATGATAGTTGCTGCTTTGTTCCTTTGACTGAACTCAATAAGTGGCTACATCACAAAACAGCATCATCTCATGGAGCTTCAGCACTTACTCAGCCAAAGGCAGCCCAGCCATCTCAGGGAACATTCAGGGTAATTCATATGCTCAGTGCAAGCATTGTCACATAATAGCACCAATATTATTCTAGCTGTTTGCCACCATTATTATAGCGACAGCCATGACAGCTTTCCCTTCATTATAATACAGACCTCTAGCAATAAGATTGCTATTTCTCTGAAGCATAATAAATTCTTTCCCAGGTATTCACTTTGACAAACAAGTTTTCCTGAGTTTTGCTGCCAGTTGTTTATCACAGAATTCCTCAACTCACTCCACCTCAACCTCTTTCCCCTTGAACATTTTCTTGTTCACTGTCTCCATTATCCCATACTCCTCACTCTCTCACATCCCCCACACTCTCTATCCTTATTTGTTAATTCCTGAAAAACTTGTGCCTCATCTCGATCATTTATTCCAACTCCCAACTCACATTTTGGACTGATTTGATTCCTTCTCTCGGCATGGTCATTAGACTGGCCATGCCTGATGTCCTAATCATCTCTACCTTCTGCTCAGTTCCTGATCCGCTGTTTGGTTCTCACCCTCCTGGTTTATTCAAATCCATCTAACTTGCACTAGCAGACCTCCCCACAAGGATGTTGGTGCTTGTCCAGTTAAGATGCAACCTGTCTTTTTTATACAGGTCCCACCTGTCCTGGAAGAGATCTCCATGATCCAAAAATCTGAAACCATTAACCCTGAACGAGGTTTTTAACAACATGTTAAGCTATACTGTGTTCCTCATCCTTCCCTCTTTTCCACATGGCTCGGAAAGTAATCCAGAGATTACAGATGATTGTTTTCTCTCTCTGTCTCTCTCTCTCTCTCGCTGTCTCTCTCACGCACACACACATTCTCTCACACACACAGAGACAGACACCACATTACTTTGCAGAAGAATATAAATAACTGGAACGATAACTGGAATGAAGGATTTAGTTAAAGGGAGAATGAGAGAAATTGCGCTTCTTCTGGATGTCAGTTTGCTCGCTGAGCTGGAGAGTTCATTTTCAGATGGTTCCTCACTGTACTAGGGAACATTATCAGTGAGCCTCTGGTGAAGTGCTGGTATTATGTCCCACTAATGCTATTTACGTGTTTAGGTTTCCTTGAGTCAGTGATGTAATTTCCAGTATTGGTGATTTTATGTCCGGTTCTTTTTCTCAGAGAGTGTTAGGTGGAATCAAAATCTATTTGTTTGTTGATTGATTTCCGTTTGGAATGCTATGCTTCTAGCAATTCTGGATTAGTGGTACTGGAAGAGCACAGCAATACAGGCAGCATCCGAGGTGCAGTAAAATAGACATTTCGGGCAAAAGCCCTTCATCAGGAAGTTTTTCTAGGAATTCTCGTGCATGTCTATGTTTGGCTTGTCCTCGATTGAAGTTCAGACCCAGTCGAAATGGTGTACTTCCTCATCTGTATGTAACGATGCTGGTAATAGTGGGTCATGTCATTTTTCTGGCTAGTTGTTGCTCATGTATCCAGATGGCTAGTTTTCTGCCTGTTTTTCCGATGTAGTGCCTGTTACAGTGCTTGCAAGGCTTATTCTTCCTGGGGGAAAACAGATAAATATGTGAACATATTGCGGTGCTCAAAAGTATGAAAAAAAGTTGAAGAGTAAAACAGGAATACTCTGTTTCCGTAAGTTGGCATTACAGCATCAAGCAGTTCTAATTTTTTAACTTGTCAGCAAAAGAGCCAGGAGTGAGAAAAGGAAAAACTTCTTTATTGAGAGGCTTGTTAGGATTTGGAATGGAACTGCCTGGGAGAGTTGTGGATGAAGATTAAAAAGAGAACTGGTAATGCATTTGAAATTATCAATTCCACAGGCTGCAGATATAGGGCTGGCAAATGGTGGTGGGGGGAGGGGGGGGGGGGGGGGGGGCTTGGAGAACGTTCCTGGAGCTGATGTACACACAGTGGCCAATGGCCTCCTCCTGTACTTTAAAGTTTTGCACTCTATCATGTGTCTGATTAGAATAAAAGTCAGTATCAGATTATTTCCCATTGAAAATGCTCAAAAATATCTGATTATTATAGTGCAGCATAAGCATTTAAAATTCAAGTATTACAAGACCAGCCTCATTTTGTAGACTAATTATTGCTCAGAACACGAATATATTAATTGTTGTATTCCAATTGCTAAAACAAATCTGTCATCGCTTTGGCACAAACCTCTTTGAAAAGATCTGACTTTTCTCTCACACGATAATATGTTCATCGTTTTTTGTTTACTGTCTACATTTCATATTAAATAACATTCTTTCTAAAAACTAAAAGTTTTCAAATTATTGTTCACTAAAATTTGATAGCACAAATCATTTATTTAGGTTAATATTCACAGTCCATTTTTGATTATGGCCATTTTTAATTCGCTGGCAAATGGCTGAAGCTTGTACATTTCAGTGAGAAATTAAACAAATTGATTATATATAAATGTATAAGAACGCAAATTCTATTTGATTGTTCAACCATTTGCTCACCCTAAACATGTAATCATTCAGAATCCAACCACTTTCAAAATGTTGGAGTGACAAGACATTATTTTGAATCCTGACATTGTGTATGTAATTCTGATCGCCAAAAGAGTTACATCCATGTTGTTTGTTCGATACAAAATGAAGTGCACCTTCTTTATTTCTGTGTTAGAAAATCATGACAGGAGGCTATATTTTTGTTCCATAAATATAGAATCAACCTAATGCTTTTCAGAGATTATAGTACAGTTGAAAAATCATAGTTGACATCTTACTTTTGCTCAATTCACGAAACATAGTAAACATCTGATGAATACATGGGTCACCCAACAAATTGTACCTGAATAAAACAGCAGTAAATGACAAGTCAAGAATCACGTTAATAACTGAAGTTAGCGGAGCCTGCCTGGTGTAGGACACCACACAGACTGGCATTCAGGTGAATGGAACAATGGACAACATCACTGGAAGTTTTGGGCTAACGCCCCTCCCCAGGTTCCTAATCTCATACCCACCACTCTCTCACACATTTAGCAATTGATAAGAATCCACAGACTGGGTGAACATAAAACACAGAGCAGTACAGGACAGTGGAGACCCTTCGACCCTTGACGTCCTGCTGAACTTTTATCCTACTCGAAGATCAGAATAACTGACATACCCTTCATGTGCCTATCCAATACTCACTTAAATATCCCCTAATGCAGGCGACTCTACTAACGCTGCTGGCAGTGCATTCCAAGAACACACCACTCTCTGTGTAAAGAACCTACCTCTGACATCTCCTCAAACCTTCTTCCGATCACCTTAAAATTATGCTCACTCGAGATAGCCATTTCCACCCTGCGAGAAAGTCTCTGGCAACCCATTCTACCAATGCCTCTCATCATTTTATACACCTCTATCATGTCACCTCTCATTCTTTATTGCTCCAAGGAGAAAGCCCTAGCTCCCTCATCTTTTCTTTGTAAGACATGCCCTCCAGTCCAGGCAGCATCCTGGTAAATCTCCCCGGCATCCTCTCCAACACATCAATGTCTTTCCAGTCATGCGACAACTAGAACTGAACACAATATACGAGGTGCAGTCTCACCAGACCTTTTTGGCGTTGCAGCATAAACTTGCGGCTCTTAAACTCAATCCCTGGCTCATGAAAACACCATCCATCTTAATAACCTTATCAGCTTGGGTGACAACATTGAGCGTCCTATGATATGGAACACACCATCCCTATGGTCCTCCACACAGCCAATAATCCTGCCTTTAACCCTGTATTGTGCATTCAATTTCAACCTTCCAAAATGAGTCACTTCACACTTATCCAGGTTGAACTCCATCTGTCATTTACCAGCCCAGTTCTGCATCCTGTCAATGTCCAATTACAACCTACAACAGCCCTCCACACTCTCCATAACTCCAACATTTTTGTTACATCGTAAAACTTACTAACGCACCCTTTCACTTTATCATCCAAGTCATTTGTAAAAATCACAAAGAACAACAGTCCCAGAACTGATTCCTGAAGAACGCCACTGGTCACCAAGCTCCAGGCTGAAAACTTTCCATGTTCTACCACCATCAGTCTTCTACAGGCCAGACAATTTTGTATCCACACAGACAGATTTCCCTATTTCCCTGTATCCCATGCCTCCTTATTTTCTGAATGAGCCGATTTTATGGTAACCTTGCTGAAATCCATGTACATCACATCCACTGCTCTACTTTCATCAATGTGTTTGATCCCATCCTGAAAGAATTCAATAAGTTGTGTGAGGCATTACGTGCCCGTCAAAAAGCCATGCTGACGACCTCTAATCAAACTATGATTTTCCAAGTAATCATAAATTCTGTCTCTCAGAATCCTTTCCAATAATTTGCCCAAAACAGAAGTAAGATTGACTGGCCTGTATTTCGCAGGATTATCCCTATTGCCTTTCCTGAGCAAGGGAATAACTTTTGCCACCATCCGATCATCATGCAGTACTTCATTGGACACTGGGGACACAAAGATCATCGCCAAAGGTGCAGCAATCTCTTCCCTCAGTTCCTCTGGTAACCTCGAATGCTTCCTGTATGGTCCAGGGGACTTATCTATCCTTCTGTTTGGACTTCACTCATTCTGTACTTCACCTCACTTTATCTGCTCCCTGTCCAACCACTGACTGACTGCTTTCCATTTCAGGGCTATATGCAGTGCTGCCCTCCTGAGCAAGTTAAATTCCAAATATTCCACGAATCATGGAATGGAAAATAAAATTGAACACACCAATGCCATCCTGATGAAGGGCTTATGCCCAAAGCTTTCACTCTCCTGCTCCTCGGATGCTGCTTGACTCGTTGTGCTTTACCAGCACCACACTTTTCGACCCTGATCTCCAGCATCTGCAGTCCTTACTTTCTCCATTACTGAGGGCTGATCCCGCTGCACACTGAGCAGGGAATTAATCAGCAGGAATTCATTCTATTTGTAGCTGACTGTTCAGTTCTGGAACGTTGTATTTGATTAAGACGTTAATTAACAATAAATTGCAAATCAACGATTATTCATTCAGTCCCAGAGTTACATTTTTAGTTCCTGGAAAGGCAACTTGATAACAAAAAGTAAATGGCTGAAGAACTCCGAGGTACGAAATATTCCAGGTGCTATATTCCAGGCTGGATGTCCTTTACCATGATGCTGGTAATATTATCAGATCTTCAGATTTGATAAGAGAACAAGGTGACATGGGGAAGTGGATATTTTTGCCATCACGTAGATGCGTTTGAGAGAGGTCAGAGCTGACAACTCGATATTCTGTGGTACAAGAACTATAGGCAGCAGAGGAGAGGGGTAAAAGACAAGGTGGTGTTGCCTTATTAATTATGGAGTCAAAGACTGCAGTAAGGAAGGATGATATCTTGGAAGGGCATTCAAATGACAGTTTGTGGGTTGGAATTAGGTTCAAATCAATGACAGACACACTACTGGGGACATATTATAGGCCCCCAGATAAAATAAAATACAGGGGCAGGTACATAACCAATTCGCTGAGGTGTGTCAATGCAATAATAGGATCATTATATTCAGGCATTTCAATTACAAACATTGATTAGGGCAGCGATAATTATTTTTAAGAGGGCAAAAATGCCTTGACATTTATTCCAGAGAGCTCCTCATATAAACATGTAGCAGATACAACAATGGGTGGGGCTATGCCGAGCCTCACTGTGGAATGAAGCCAGTCAGGTGTTGCAGGCAGGATTGGCTGAGCATTTCAGTATCAGTGACCATGACTCAAGCATTTTTAGCTTATTAAGGAAAAGACCAAAAGGAAAAAGGCTTGAAAAATAAAAATAATTTGGATGATAGAGGCAGATCTTATCAAAAGAAAGACAGGGTCTGGCCACCGTATAATTACTTCTGGGTGAAACTTTAGCAGAACAGCGTGGGCGTGGTGGGGATCACATGTTCAAAATGGAATTGATGAAGGTGTCACCACAACATGTTACAATAAAGATAAAAATGAGGAAAACAAGCCCAGAGACTATGGAATGTCTACAAATATTCAGAACAGAATTAAAAATGAAAGAGAAGCTTAAAGCACGCATAAAGTGAGCAGGTCAATGGAGGTCCCAGAAGAGTAGAGAACGTGTTGGGCTAAATTCAAGAAAGTAAGTAGAAGAGCAAAAAGCGGGGTGATAAAAACATTAATGGGCAATATTATCAAGAATTCAAAGACATTCTATCGGTTTATTAAGGGTAAGAGGGTAACAAGAGAAAGAATAGGGAGTATTAGGGACCGAGGAGGCAAACTGTGCATAGAACCTGAGAATGTCAAACACGTACTGCATATTGGTCTTCACTTTGGAGAAGCAGTTCCTGGACAGAAGCTGAGGAATAATTGAAAGTTGATGCAGGATAAAAAGTGGGATAATCTCTAGATCTGGATGAACTGTCTCTTAGACTGATGTGAAAGATGAGGGAGGAGATTACAGGCTCTTACATTTTGTGCTTTATTTTGTTTTGCCTTTGGCCAGCGAGGTGGTGTGATCAAACAGAACAACATCTAATGTAGGTTCAACTTCCACACAGAGTGCTAGAAAAAAAAAAGCCATGGGATGAAAGACCACTCAGTCTCACATCAGTGGGAGGGAAACAATTGCAGAAAATTGTGAAGGCTGTTAAGAAATGATCTCTAAATATCTTCAAGGCTGAGATCCACAGATTTTTAAACAAGGGTTACAGGGGAAACGCAGGAAAATGGAATGGAATGTTATCAGAATAAATGTACCCTAATTGAAAGTAAACGCAGAGTTAGAGAGCGGATGGACATACTGTCGCTTGTATGTCCATTGGCAAACCTTTTTTAATAGGCTGTACTTACTGGAATATCAACATCTCTCACTCCGGAGTGAGACACAGTTTCGAATACAATCAGTAGTTACAAGGAATTCATAAATGCAGTACTAGGAGACCGAAAAAAACAGAGGTCTGCGCCAACGCGGATGGGCTGTCAGGGTGAATATTTGCATCAGCGCAGTCACCACTACTAGGAGGAAGACCTCAGCAAGACAACCCCCACCCCCACCCCACCAAGTCCAAGCATGGGCCTGGTGTTTAGGAGTGCTTAAGGCCCAAACAATACATCACTGTAGTGCCTCCATCCTACCCTAACCAAACCTAAATGTGGAGTGGTCTATTAACGTACTGTGAGTGGCAGAACAGGTAGTAATGCTTTGGTTCCAGAGAAATCGGTGAGCAGCAGTTCAGCAAAAGGTAAAGGTAAGCTCAGATAAACTCTTTTTTAACGCTAGTCTGACAGCAGTGGAGATGGCAGTTAGGGCAGTTGTCTGTTCCTCCTGCCGTTTGTGGGAGCTCAGGGAGATTTCCATTATCCCTGATGACTACACGTGTGGGCAGTGCACCCTGCTGCAGCTCCTGGGAGACCGTGTTCAGGAACATTCTGGATCATCCGAGATATGGAACACTTCATAGATAAAAGCTTTAGTGAGGTGATCACACCCAAGTCCCTCCCTTAGCCATGTTTCTGTAAGAACTATAATATTCCAGTCTCATGTAAAGATCCACGCCCTGAGTTCATCTGCGTTACCTGTCAGCCCAGTTCCATTTAATTAAAAGCAATTTAATCCAACAGGCTTTCCTTGCTTCCTGTCGTGTTCCAAGCAGAGAGTATCTGGGCGACCACTAGGAATGGCGAAGGGAGTAGGCAGAAAGTGCAGGCATCCCCTGTGGCTATTCCTCTCGAAACCAAGTATACCATTCTGGATACTGGTTTTGTGTATGTTGGGAGATGGGAGATAGGTGTCAGGGAATGACTGTTCAGGGGAAAGCAGCAGTAGCCAAGATGGATGCACTGGATCTGGGGGGCAGCAGGAAAGGATAAAGGTAAACAGGGTCTTAGAGATAGGAGATTTGATTGTTAGGGGACACAGATCGGAGATTCTGTGATCACAAACAAGAAACTAGGATGGTGTGTTGGCTCTCAGATTTCAGGATCCAGGATGTTTCTGAGTGGCTGCTGAATGTTCTCAAGAGGGCGGGTGAGCAGCCAGAAGTCATTGTGCACGATGGTACAAATGACACTGTTAGATATGGGAATGTGTTTCTATAGAATGATTAACTGAGAACTAGGAGAAAAGTTAAAAACCAGGACCTCAGTATTGATAATTTCCAGATTACTTCCAGTGTCATGAGCTAGTGAAGGTAAGAATAGGAGGATATCAAGATAAATATATGACTAAAGAATTGGTGCGAGGGATTCATATTTTTAGACCATTGGGAGCTTTTCTGTGACAGAGTTGACCTGTTCAAGAGGGACTAGTGACAGATCAACTTGAGGGGGAATCAATATCTTCGCAGCCAGTTTTGCTAGTACAACAGGGGAGTGTTTAAACGAGATTGGCAGGAGGTGGAATCCTCCGCAGCAGGGAGGCAAGTGAGAGGCTGGATGGAGATACAGTAATCAAACATAGTACATTGAGGAGACATATCAGGCTGGACCACGATCGGGAACAAGAAATGCCGATGGATTAAATTGTGTTTATTTCAGAGCAAAAGGGCTGACAGTTAAGGCCGATGAATTCAGGGTGTGGATAGGTTATCGGCGCTCGATAGTTTAGCTGTTACAGAAACATGGCTGAGGGATGGATAGGACTGACAGCTTAATGTACCAGGGTCAAATGCATTAGGAGGAACAGAGATTGTGGAACGAGAGGAGGGGAGTTGCATTTCTGAATAAAGGGTGTATCGCAGCAGTGATCAGAGATAAAATAACTGATGGATCATCCAATGAGGCTTTGTGGGTGGAACTAAGAAATAAGAAGGGGATGGTGACATTATTGGGGTTGTACGGTAGGCCCCCAAATTGTAAACAGAAATTGCAGGAACAAAAATATGTAGAGAGATTGCGGAGACTTTCAGGAACATTTTGGTTGTCATAATAGGGGCTTTAACTTTTTTATAACACAGTCTGGAACTGCCAGAACATTCAGGGATTTGATGGGATGGAATCAATTAAGTGCGTCAGGAAAGTTTCCTCAAGCAGAATGTAGAAGATCCTAATTGGGAAGGAGTAAAATTTGTCCTACTCTTAAGAAATAGGTCAGGACAGGTGAGTGAGGTGACAGTAGATGTGCACTTTGGGACCAGTGACCATAGATCTATTAATTTTAAAATAGTTATGGAGAGGGAAGAACTTGGTCCACAGATTCAAGTTCTAAATCGGGGCAAGGTTAATTTTGATGGACTAAGGCAGGAGTTTGCAGGGGTTTATTGGAGTAGTCTGTTTGCAAGCAAAGGGACCTCCAGCAAGTGGGAGCTTACGATCTATATGTTCCTGTGAGTGTGAATGAAAAGTTTACAGGAATGAGGTACCCTGAATTACAAGAGATGTTTAGGCTTTTACCAAAAGATAAGTGGAGGCGTGGCTCAGGTAGAGGCAGCTGGGATCAAGCGAATCCCTGAAGGTGTACAGGGCATACAGGAGTTTACTGAAGAAGGAAATCAGAAGGGAGACAAGGGGGTATGAGATAACTTTGCCTGAGAAGATCAGGGTGAATCCAAAGAGATGCTTTAAGTATATTAAAGGAAAAGCAGTAGCTAGAGAGAGAATAGGACCCCTCAATGGATATGTTTGTTGGGAACCATAAGAGATGAGCGATGTCCTCAACAAATATTTCTCCTCTATGTTTACCGTGGAGAAAGACATGAGTACTTGGGAAATTGGGGAAATTATTGGTGATTACTTAGGGACAGTCCATATCACAGTAGAGGAGGTATTAGATCTACTAGAATGTTTGAAGTTGGATAAATCTCATGGTCCTTTCCAGATATATCCAAAAACAGAGCAGGGGCTAGAGAAGAACTTACGGGGGGGCTTGCTGATAATTTTGATCATTAGTTACCATAAGTGAGATCCCAGAAGATTGGAGGAAAGCAAGAAGGACTGAAAAATAAAGTCTGGGAAATATAGACCAGTAAGCTTAATACCTGTGGTAGGTAAATTACTTGAGAAGATTCTGAGGGATAAGATGTATATGCATTGGGAAAACAGGGTTTCATTAGTAATAATAAGAATGGCTTTGTCAGTGGAAGTTCATGCCTGTTCTTTGATGATGTGACCAGGAAGGTTCAGTAGGGCGGGCCGGTAGACATCTAAACGTGTTGTGGTGGAAAAGCACAGCAGGTCAGGTAGCATTCGAGGGGCCGGAGAATCGACGTTTTGGGCACAACTCTATCATCAGGAATGTCCAAGCCATCGATATTCCTGGTTCTCGGATGCTGGCTGACCAGCTGAGCATTTTCCAGCGCCACACTTCTCAATTCTGATCACCGGCATCTGCAGTGATGACATTCTCCAAGGGTGAGCGATCTGGTGTATATGGATTTCAGTTACACCAGAACAGGATGTGGCTTCTCAGCCCCTGGACCATGATATACATTTACAGGAAGAGACCAATCAGCCCCTCCAATCTATAGAACTAGACCCAGTTTAGATCATGCAGCAACAATATCAATCTATTCAGCTACTTGAAGTACCACGGGATATGGAAGAGGCAATAAAGTGACTGGGCTATCGGGTTTATTGTAATAATACCAGGCTATATAGCCCGTCAAGCCTGTCCTTCCTTCATTAAGGTCAGGGCTGATTTCTCTTGGCCGCAATTTCTCTTTCATGCCCAATTCTTTGTAGCCTTAACTCCCTGATGTGTCAACATTCATTAACACCACCCTGCTCCCTCAAACATTCAGAGATGTAGTTGTCTGGGATAGAGAGGCCCCAACAGTAACTACCCTCTGAGAGAAGGAAACAGTCCCCACACATTTACCTTGGCCTTTGACATGAACAAAAGCTATGAAGTTAAAAATCTCACAACACCAGGTTATAGTCCAACAGGTTTAATTGGAAGCACACTAGCTTTCGGAGCATCGCTCCTTCATTAGTTAATGGTGGAGGGCTCGATCGTAATACACAGAATTTATAGCAAAACTTTAGTGTGATGTAAATGAAATTATAACATTGAAAAATTGATAGTCTGTTGAGTCTTTCATCTGTTTGAATACCATGATATTTAATTTTGTACACCCCAGTCCAACACGCATCTCCAAATCAAAAGATATGAACACAGCGTCAGAATGACTGGCCCTGCATGGACATGACTGAACAAGGTGTCAAGGAGGCTGAATAAAATTGCACCTAATTGGAATCCGTTGTAAATTCCCAAGCGGTTGGGCCATTTGGAGCACCATGTGGCTGATGGAGATCAATCTTCTCAGTCCCTGGATATCTCTGTGTGCGGTCCTCAGGGTAGCTTCCTCGGCACAAACATCTTCAGCTGCTTCAGCAACGTCTTACCCTCCGTCATTCGATCAGAAGTGAGGATGCTCAGAAAAGATCACATAAAACAGCAAAACCTGGACAACATTCAAGCTCATGCTGTTAATGTGTAGGCAACATTCATGTAACAGCACTGCTGGACCCTGAACATTTCCACAGGACTAAAAATGAGGAGCTCATTCAGCATCTCAAGCTGGTTTCACAGAAACATGAGAATGCCATTCAGCCCATAGAAGCTATTGGATAAGTAGAGGCACTGCGCATTCACTCTCTCTTACCTATTACACAAGAAGAGATTTTTTTAAAAAACTACAAATGTTGGAATTCAGGAAACTGGAAGACCACAACAAGCCAGGCAGCATCAGGAGAAAAAGTCCACATCTTGGGTGTAACCTTCCTTCATGTCTGGGGGTGGGGGCAAGGGTGTGTACTGATAATGAGGCGAGGTGGGGAAATAGGAGGAGACGGCGTGTTGTGGTGGCGAACACAGGTAAAGGGTACCACCAGGTTGGCCAATGGGAAGAATGAATCCAGTTGACAGTTGGAAGATGGGTTGATCAGAGGAATGGAAAGGGGAGTGGCTAAGCAGGAGATCTGGGGATTGGAAGGGAGGTTACTACAAATTGGAGAACTCAGTGTTGAGACCCTCGGCTGTAGGCTACACAGGTGGAATATGAAGCGTTGTTCCTCCAATTTGTGCTTTGGTTCTTTGTGGCAATGGAGGAGGTCAATGATGTCATGTCGGAAAGGGATTGGTAGGTGTAATTGAAATAGGCAGTGACTGGGAGGTCAGGTCAGCCCTTACAGGCCCAGCTGAGATGCTCAGCAAACCATTCCCCTTAGTTTGCATTTGGTCTCCCTGATATAGTGAAGACCACATCAGGAATGGTAGATACAGTAAACTAGGTTGGATCCCATTACCTGGCACTTCTTCCACAAGGACTGATCCCTTCACTAATTTTGTTTCGTGCCATACTCCCCACCAAACCTGTCAATCCGCATGGGCAACTGACACTTGCAGATGAAAAATAAAATACATCACCTGCTGGCACACACCTCCCTCACCTCTAACCAGTGCCCCAAACAGTCCTTCCAGGTGAAACAGAGGTTCACCTGCCTCTCCTTCAACCTAGTTCACTGCAGTAGGTTCTCCTGATGTGGTCTTGGCTACATCGGGGAGAGCAACGTAAACTAAGTGCACATTTCACCGAGCATCACAGCCCGGTCCAAAGGGGCTGGCCTGAGCTCCCACTCACCACCCATTTCAATTCCCCTTCCCAATTCCTTTCCAACATGACCTCCTTGGCTTCCTCTGTTGCCACAGTGAGTCAGACCGCAAATTGAACGAATAACATCTTACCTTCTGCCTGGTTAGCTTACAGCCTGGAGGACTCAACATTGAGTTCACCAATTTTAAATAACCATTCCAGCCCCGCCTCCTCCCTTCCATTCCACCAAATGACCCCACCTTCTAGTTCCCAACTGTATTCATCCGTCCCATCGAACAACCACGTTGCACCCACCACTTGTGTCCACCTATCCCCTACCTCACCATCCTTCTGCTCTCCACACCCCAGCCACTCCTTTCCCTCTTTATCTGCAGTTCCCCCTACCCCCACCCGCAATCCTGAAGAACAGGTATACTTGAAATGTTGACTTCTTCACCTCCTGATGCTACCGGACTTGCTGTTTCTTCCAACCTCCTGTTTGTCTAATGTTACACAGGAATATAAGGAAACTAGTCAGCACAACACGCAGGTAAGCAGCTACCACGGGTCAACCAATAATGAGCCTCTTCCCTGGAACGAGGAAGAGGACATTCAGCCACCCGAGACACTGACACACGAACAGAAGAGGCCATTCAGCCTCTCCAAACTGTTACACAGAAATAGGAGGACGTCATCGATGCTGTAACTTTACAAACCAATGAAGCAGAGAATGCACAAACAGACTGTTCCATGCTGTGCCTTCTGGCTCCATTGCTAATGTTTCACGCATATTACATTAACATGGTTTGCTGATGGTAAGGAGGCACAGCGGATGATTTGTGCCATGTCTCAAGGAGGCATCTTCCATCTCTGAGAAGACAGTCTAGTCTTCTGCATGGAGGTCAGAAGCTTTTGAGAATGACCAACCCTGTCAGAGTGTCGCTGCTGACAATTTTGTGAACAACATGATGCTCAGTACTTACTGCTCTGTATGAATTCTGTCAGTGGCTCATGGCCAAGGACATCCACCTCCTTTTCACCAAGAGCACTTCCCATCATCTCGCCTTCTCATTAATACAAAATGAGAAGGATGATATGTTTTGCCAAATCATTTTGTTGCCTTGCAAAACGCTATGCTTTAAGCACAGCCACGCCAACAGCAATGCCACGTTTGCCATTGGAGATCATTGGAGATGCTGAGGAGGTGATGGCCTAACAGTATTATCCCTGTAATGTTAACCCAGAGACCCAGGTGATGTCTCAGACCCCGGATTCGAATCCCACCAAGGCAAATGTTAGATTTTGCATTCAATAAAATATCAGGAATTGAGAATCAAATGAAGCAATGAAAGCATTGTGTTTGTCCTACCTGGCACACTAGTGCACTTCAGGGAAGGAAATCTACCATCTTCACCCGGTCGGATTTACATGTGACTCCAGGCCCATAGCACTGTGGTTAACACACAGTTGTAGTTTGAAATGTCCAAGCCAGCCGCTCAGTTATGTCACTCA